>NC_057388.1:49781486-49948986 GCF_019320065.1 Cervus canadensis
GAACTGCAGCATGCCAGGCCTCCCTGTCCCTCACCATCTCCTGTGGTTTGCCCAAGTTCATGTTCATTGCATTGGTAATGCCTTCCAGCCATCTCCTTATAAATCAGGAAGAGTTTTTGTCTTTACCAGTTTAATTCTTTGTTTTCTTTTTAACTATGTAATAGAGTTTAGAATCTGTAACTTGATTATTTATACTCTGGGAAAGAGTTCACTGAGAATTGAAAAGATAAACTGCATTAGACATCATCAAATAGGACTTAGAGGCAAAAATATTTAAAAAATTTTGATGTTCAGAGATTCCTAATGTAAGTGGATGGGAAAGTAAAACTAAATTCTAAAACTCTTTTTTTAATTTCTCCTAAGTATACATTTATATTATTTAAAATTTATGATTTCTTCTATGCATCAAAACTGTTTTCTTATGAATATTTTAGCAGAAATATTATTTCCAGTTAAAAATATGAGAAGGAATACATCTCTTATGGCATCTTAGTTCAGTCCTGACAGTTTCATCATCAGGGTCACAGCAAAGCAAAATATATACTGTATCAGAGACTGTCAGAACCTTAGAAAATGCTCAATTCAGTGCTATGACTCAAGGGTGTCTTGACTGTTTTTTCTAAAGGAATTGTATTTACTGATGACAAAGAGAAAAAAGTGCTTAAAGAGAAATACAAACTATGTTAGGATAAAACACATTACTTTTCTGTATTTTTTAACATGTCAAAGAAGCAGGATATCTGCTTCAATGACAGCTAAAAAGACACTAGTGATGCTCTATTATGTATGGCAGAACTTCCTGTTTGACAGAATTATTTGATGACATCTTCAGAAGTTTCTATATTTGAAGTATTCACATAAATATTGATTTACTGAATTGTAAATGGCCTTTAAAAGATAGAAAAAAGGCAGAGATAAATGACAAAGGTGACAACATGAGAAGAGTAAAGGGAGAAGTTGCTAAGTCTAAGAGATGTTAGTGTGATAGACCAAACAATGGTGAAACATAGCCAATACTACCAATGTATTCCATCTGGACTTGTGCCATTAACTAGGATGGGCCCCATAGCTGGAGTACAGTAAGAAGCTGACAACCAAGACTGTCTTCCGTAGCAAGGTAACACCCTGGAGCTTGGACTGACAAAAGAAGGAAGGGAGGGCAGGAGGAGGACAGAAGCAACTAGGGCGGGAAGGAGGAAAAAATTTTTGATAGAAATTTGCAGAGGGAAGGTGGGCAACAGGAAGGGAAGCCAGAGCAAGGTGGGCCCTTTGGATCTGCAGCCCGTTTTCTGATCTCAGACCCCAGCTTGATGCTTTATTTAAGAAAGCAGACTAGTGGTTGGGGCAAAACAAAGCCTAATTTTAACTCATCCATTGTTCCAGAAATGTTGTTTCTCTTGCACTGAGGTATCAACTTTCTTTGCCTGGGTAAGCTTATATACCAGAGTCAAACAAAACGAACCAAAGCAAGGTAAAAACAAGTCTCTCCTTGTCACTCTATCTTCCCATATAATTTCTTCTGGCTGCCTCCTCCCTCACTTATCTTCTCATTTGTGGAAAGATTCTGGAGGCTGCTTACCTTATGGGGTTGACTGGCCTAATTCAGATTTCTGCGTATAGCTTGGCCTCTATGCAGAGGAAATAAAATAATTATTAGGTCTCCATAACAATAACTAAAGGCCTTAAAGATTATAAAACCACAGTTACATATAGTTCAAAGACAAATGTCCAGCTGAAAAAATATGTGTAATTGAGATTTTCCTAGCATTATTAGAGAGTAAAGTTTATTTAAAGATATGTTATGCAAATAACAACTACAGTCTTTGTTCTAATATTTAAATGTGGTGGTTTAGTCGCTAAGTCATGTCTGACCCTTGTGACCCCATGGACTGTATCCTGCCCGGCTCTTCTGTCCTTGGAATTCTCCAGGCAAGAATAATATATTAAAATATGAACACTTTTAGTCTCAACATATTTTACATCTCTATCTTAAGTAATACAAATCTACTGTTAAATGTAACAAACATATCAAAATCATAGTAAATAATCCTTCATCCTTTCTATGGTAGCTGCCCTGGTAGCTCAGATGATAAAGAATCTGCAATGTGGGTGACCTGATTCCTGGGTCAGGAAGCTCCCCTGGAGAAGGAAATGGCTATGCACTCCAGTATTCTTGCCTGGAGAATTCCATGGACAGAGGAGCCTGACAGGTTACAGTCACAAAGAATTGGACACAACTGAGCAACTAACACTTTCAGTTGATTACTTTCAATTCATTCTTTTTATACTCCCTTTGTGTTTGTAATTATCTGTGGATCAATCAGTTGATTCATCCATCCAGCCATCCATTCATATATTTATCCATCTGTATATCTGTCATCTAATAATTCTGTCATCTAATAATCAATTACTTGATTCAGAATTTAGCAGCAGTTCTTAATATTAAAACTGTTCACTGAGGTTTTATTTTCCTTAAGCATATTACTCACTTAATTCAGGATTAATAAAAAATGACTGTTACAAGTTGCCTTATTTTGTTTACAATATACTAGGATATAAATACATATATATATATATAAATTATTTTCTCTCCGTATACATTAGGATTGATTATTTGAAAAAACTAGTATTTCAATTTAGATCCCATTTATGATTCAGAATTCTGTGATCACAAAATACCAATGATTTTGTCTAGTTTTAAACCTTTGCAATATACGCTTAACTATCAAATGTTTTTAGATGGAATTTTGTGCAGTTAGTTAAAACAAAATTGAAAACCAAAAACAAATATACTATTATGATATTATTGAGACTTAAAGTTGAACTCTGAACTTCAGTAACCAAAACAAATGCTCACTGAAAAAGTTTTTGTGAGTTTTGTGTGAGCATATACAACCAACTCCAGTAGAAGCAATAAATAAGGATACAGAATTGTTAAAATAAGCAAAACATGTGTTTAGTATCATGAGAGTGAAAACATGAGTTTTTAATAAAATTAATTAGCTAATCCTCCAGTGATGACTTTCAGAATGACACTTCCATCTGGAAATCTAAGGCTACTTGACAAGTTCTGTTATCAACAAAAATAGGAACATTCTCTCTTTACCTTAAACTTAGTAATATTATTTCTGAAATGTTTAGATGTGATTTATAATATATGGGATGTTCAATATATAGTACATTTTAATGGTAAAAAGTAACTATATCACCTTATATGATAATGATGCCATAAAATGTTGGCAATAAATTATGTTTAAAAATAGATTTAGTGGAATGTCTATCTAACACTGATTTTGAGGATTCATCTAATACCTGTTTTGTAGTTCTCAGTGCTACTATGAATCTGGCTACATAAATGTGATGTCTTCAGGATATGACCTGATTTGTGACATACCTTTATATAATATGACTGAAGGATTATAAGTTTTGGTATATATGCATAAACATGTGTGTACATGCCTCTAAATATAGAGTCTGATAGAAAAAGAGAAAGAACAGGAAAGAGACTAAAAGACAAAGAGATATCCAGTGTGGGATGTATGTATGGATATAGCTGTATCACTGCATGTCTACTCATACATTTTCATTTAAATTGCTCAATTAAAAGCAGATTTTGTGGTTTTATAGTATTATTTTAGCTATATCTTTAATCACCATTCACCCCACCAAAATATCACTGTTTCAAAATTCTAATTTGAAAGAAATCCTTCTGGAGATTTTTCAGTTAGGTTAATAGGAAAGCAGAGGACAAGAGGGTGTTTAGTAGTCATTCATATCTTAGCATGAATTAGTCAACCTCACGGGTAGCATTGGTGTGGACAAGATAGATGTTAATGTGTATTCTTGCAGTACTTGTAATGAGTTAACATTTATCAACTATGTGTAAACTTCCAGGCGTTGTGCTAGATGTCCAGAATTTACCTCATACAATTTTCACCTTATCATTAAAACTAAACAAGATTCTGAGTGCAGGTAGGAAGGACGGTCCTCTGGAACTGGAGGGAGTCACCATGGTCTGTGGAGTGAACAATACAGACCTGAATTCAAACCTGCTTCTTGTACTGATTGTCCCTGTGACTGTGGGGACATGCACAATTGCCTTGGAAATTTGGCTTCCACTAAAAGGGAATGGAAATATCTGTCACAAAGGGTATCTGAGAGGATGTGTTTATTAAAGATGTAGCAGGTACTTAATCATGATAGGTATTATGTGGAAGACAGAGAAGGTAAAAGTAGTTGCTGAGATGTATGTTTACATATGATGTATGTAATTAAAATGTCCACAACCAAATAGATCATATAAGAGGAAAACAGGATTAACTTTATATCTTGTAATGACCAGTGAGTATGATATTAAAAGCAAGAAGAAAAATACCATCTAAATTATATTTATTACAACTGAGTTTATCCTTCTAGCAATCCAATGTAAGATTATTTAATTTCTTGTCGGTGGAATCTTACCTTCCTATCATTGTTACCTGCATTCATCTATCTTTTAATAGATTCACTCTTCAACAGTGATACAGAACAACACAAATTTATGTGCAACAGGCTGTGTTTTCTTATTAGCAATATACATGATTTGTTAATCGTCATGGGCAGTTCAATTCAGTTCAGTTGCTCAGTCGGGTCCAAATCTTTGCAACCCCATGAACTGCAGCTCACCAGGCCTCCCTGTCCATCACCAATTCCCAGAGTTCACTCAAACTCATTCCATTGAGTCAGTGATGCCATCCAACTATCTGATCTTCTGTTGTCCCCTTCTCCTCCCACCTTCAGTCTTTCCCAGTATCAGGGTATTTTCAAATGAGTCAGTTCTTCGCATCAGGTGGCGAAAGTATTGGAGTTTCAGCTTCAGCATCAGTCTTTCCAATGAATATTCAGGAGTGGTTTCCTTTAAGACTGACTGGTTGGATCTCCTTGCAGTCCAAGGGACTCTCAAGAGTCTTCTCCAACACCACTGTTCAAAAGCATCAATTCTTTGGCGCTCAGTTTTCTTTATACTCCAACTCTCACATTCATGACTACTAGAAAAACCATAGCTTTGACTAGATGGACGTTTGTTGGCAAAAAATGTCTCTGCTTTTTAATATGCTGTCTAGGTTGTTCATACCTTTTCTTCCAAGGAGCAAGCATCAGCAGTGATTTTGGAGCCAAAAATATAGTCTCTCACTGCTTCCAGTGCATCCCCATCTATTTCCCATGAAGTGATGGGACCAGATGCCATGATCTTAATTTTCTGAATGTTGAGCTTTAAGCCAACTTTCTCACTCTCCTCTTTCACTTTCATCAAGAGGCTCTTTAATTCCTCTTCACTTTCTGCCATAAGGGTGGTGTCATCTGCGTATCTGAGGTTATTGATATTTCTCCCGGCAATCTTGGTTCCAGCTTGTGCTTCTTCCAGCCCAGCATTTCTCATGATGTACTCTGCATATAAGTTAAATAAGCAGGGTGACAATATACAGCCTTGACGTACTCCTTTTCCTATTTGGAACCAGTCTGTTGTTCTATGTCCAGTTCTAACTGTTGCTTCTTGACCTGCATACAGCTTTCTCAGGAGGCAAGTAGGTGGTCTGGCATTTCCATCTCTTGAAGAATTTTCCAGTTTGTTGTGATCCACACAGTCAAAGGCTTTGGCATAGTCAGTAAAACAGAAGTGGATGATTTTCTGGAACTTTCTTTCTTTTTTGATGATCCAACGGATGTTGGCAATTTGATCTCTGGTTCCTCTGCCTTTACTAAATCCTGCATGAACATCTGGAATTGCATGGTACACGTACTGTTGAAGCGTGGCTTGGAGAATTTTGAGCATTACTTTACTAGTGTATAAGACGAGGGCAATTGTACAGTAGTTTGAGCATTCTTTGGGATTGGAATGAAAACTGACCATTTCCAGTCCTGTGGCCACTGCTGAGTTTTCCAAATTTGCTGGCATCCTCTTAGGATTTGAAATAGCTCAACTGGAATTCCATTAGCTCCACCAGCTTTGTTCATAGTGATACGTCCTGAGGCCCACTTGACTTCACATTCCCAGATGTCTGACTCTAGGTGAATGATCCCACCATTGTGATTATGTTGGTCTTGAAGATCTTTTTAGTATAGTTCTTCTGTGTATTCTTGCCACCTCTTCTTAATATCTTCTGCTTCTGTTAGGTTCATACCATTTCTGTCCTTTACTGTATCCACCTTTGCATGAACTGTTCCCTTGGTATCTCTAATTTTCTTAAAGAGATCTCTAGTCTTTCCCATTCTATTGTTTTCCTCTATTTCTTTGCACTGATCACTGAGGAAAGCTCTCTTATCTCTACTTACTATTCTTTGGAACTCTGCATTCAAATGGGTATATCTTTCCTTTTCTCCTTTGCCTTTAGCTTCTTGTCTTTTCACAGCTCTTTGAAAGCCCTCCTCAGACAACCATTTTGCCTTTTTGCATTTCTTTTTCTTGGGGATGGTCTTTCTCCCTGTCTCTTGTACAATGTCATGAACCTCTATCCATAGTTCTTAGGCACTCTATTATATCTAATCCCTTGAATCTATTTGTAACTTCCACTGTATAGTCATAAGGGATTTGATTTAGGTCACACCTGAGTGGTCTAATGGTTTCCCCCACTTTCTTCAATTTAAGTCTCAGTTTGGCAGTAAGGAGTTCATGATTTGAGCCACAGTCAGCTCCTAGTCTTGTTTTTGCTGACTGTATAGAGCTTCTCCATCTTTGGCTGCAAAGAATATAATCAATCTGATTTCCATATTGACCATTGGTGATGTCCATGTGTAGAGTCTTCTCTTGTGTTGTTGGAAGAGGGTGTTTGCTATGACCAGTATGTTCTCTTGGCAAAACTCTGTTAGTCTTTGCCCTGCTTCATTCTGTACTCCAAGGCCAAATTTGCCTGTTACTCCAGGTATTTCTTGACTTCCTACGTTTGCATTCCTGTACCCTATAATGAATCTTTTTTGTGTGTTAGTTCTAGTAGGTCTTGCAGGTCTTCATAGAACTGGTCAACTTCAGCTTCTTCAGCGTTATTTGTTGGGGCATAGACTTGGATTACTCTGATATTGAATGGTTTGCCTTGGAAAGGAAGAGAGATCATTCTGTTGTTTTTGAGACTGCATCCAAGTACTTCATTTCAGACTCTTTTTTTGTCTATGATAACTACTCCATGTCTTCTAAGGAATTCTTGCCCACAGTAGTAGATATAATGGTCATCTGAGTTAAATTCACCCATTCCAATATATTTTATTTCTCTGATTCCTAAAATGTTGATGTTCACTCTTGCCATCTCTTTTTTGACCACTTCCAATTTGCCTTAATTCATGGACCTAACTCTTGGAGAAGGAAATGGCAGCCCATTCCAATATTCTTGCCTAGAGAATCTCATGGACAGAGGAACCTAGTGGGCTACAGTCTATGGGATTGTAAAGAGTTGAGAACAACTGAGTGACTAAAGAACATGGACCTGACATTCCAGATTCGTATGCATTATTGCTCTTTATAGCATCAGACTGTACTTCCATCACCAGTCACATCCCCAACTGTGTGTCATTTTTGCTTTGGCTCTGTCTCTTCATTCTTTCTGGAGTTAGTTCTCCCTGATCTCCAGTAGCATATTGGGCACCTACCAACCTGCAGAGCTCATTTTTCAGTGTCCTATCTTTTTGCCCTTTCATACTGTTCATGGGTTTCTCAAGGCAAGAATACTTAAGTGGTTTGCAATTCATTCTTCAGTGGACCATGTTTTGTCAGAACTCTCTACCATGACCCATCCCTCTTAGGTGGCCCTACATGGCATGGCTCATAGTTTCGTTGAGTTAGACAAGGCTATGGTCCATGTTATAGTTGTGGGAACACAGCTTTAACTGTGAAATGAAAAAAAAATGTTTTAAGTACTTTCTAAAACAGAAAGTTTATTTTTTAATCAAAAAAGAATTAAATTTTCTCAAAAAATATTTTCAAAAGCCACAAAATTTTTTGAAAGCATAAACACATATTAGCATTGAAATATATGGCTTAGAAAGCAAACATATTTTTAATTTAAGATGAAGCTTTATTTTTCTCAGTGTAGTATTTGTCTACAGTGACTATCTGGCTAAAAAGCAAGCAAGATGAATACTCTACATGACATAGGGTAATTTGTTCCTGTAATTTGATCAAAGTAATTAATGTAGGCCACATACAATGCAGGTGTTTTTGTAACTCATAACTGTGATAATAAATTTTATCACAAAATGTGAATGTGTTGGGCAGATTGTCCACTGAGTGCCATATGATACAATGCTTAGTAACAACTCCTTTGAGAGGAATATTTCACAAATTTAATTTTCCTATCCTAAATAGAGCCACTCTGTATGAACGTTCAGGGTTCTAAAGCAAAAGTTTGCAGTTTTGAGAACATTGTTGTATATCAAAATATGAATTTCTAATTATACCAAGCTCTTGGAAAATTTAGAAACATATCTTTAAAAGTTTTATTGGAGTATAGTTGATTTACACTGTTGTTTTAGCTTCAGGAGTCAGCAAAGTGACTCAGTTTTATATATATATATATATGTATTCATTATTTTCCAATCCTTTTCTCCTATAGATTACTAGATCATTGAGTAGAGTTTCCCATACTATACAGTAGGTCCTTGGTTATCTATTTTATATGTAGTAGTGTGTGTATGTTAATCTCAAGTTCCTAATTTATCCCTACCCTGTTTCTACTTTGGTAACCATAAATTTGTTTTCAAAATATGTAAGTCTCTTTCTGTTTTTCAAATAAGTCATTTGTAACATTTTAAAGCATGCCTTTTAAAGACTGCAGTAGACTTATATTTAAAAGTAATTTTAAAACTTTTTGTGTTAAATTTGAATGCATTATCAAACACTAGCACAGGACCTTACACATAGTAGGCACAGTAAATTTTAAAATACAATCCAGTTATTTTTCTATAGTGCTTATGATGCTATTTTTCAAACTTGTTAAGTAGGTTTTAATTTGTCTATTTTGTTAAATTATTTCAATCCATAAAATGAGTTGGACTTTTCTACATATTTATTGGACTGGGTTTTTGCTTCCTTTGTCACTTGCTATAAATAGGAATTCTCCTTAAGAGACCTTGTCATGAAAAGGGAAGAAAAATCTGACATTGCACATTGAAAGTAAGGGTAGATTCCACTGAATGGTTCCCTGATAAAATACACGTTTTAGGAAGATACTGTGTATTTTCATAATATTTAATCTAATCCTTGATTCTGAGAGCATTAAAAATCTGAATTGCTAATAAATTTATGCAATCACTTATAGATATGTATATAATATGGAATATGAAATTTACATTACCATGAAGTTTAAATCCAAAAGTTTATGTCTTATAAAATTATTAGACTTTTGGGGACAAATTAGAAGTTCTAATTTTCTGGATAATATCTGACTGATTCTTAGGAAGGAAATAAAGCAGAATCTATTTGTGCCCCATGTATGAAGAATGATACCCTCATTCAAGTTGTTTTATTTTTTTTCCCTCCATTAGAACAAAAAGCATTCCTATCAGATTATGGAGGGCAAATTTTAGTTGTTTCTAGCATATTCCACATATTATAATGCATATAGCATTAACTTTGGTTTGAGATCTGGATCTACCACGTCAGTAGCTGTGTGACCTTGGGTGATTTCTTAACCAACCTGTAAAATAGGGATTATAATATCTAACTCACAGCTTTGTGGCTAAAGATTAAATACAATAATACATGAAAAGTACTTATTAACTTCTTGCCTGGCACATAAATAGTAACTTTTAAGATTAATTTCTTTCAATGACTCCGAAGAACAAAGTCTGAAAAGATTTGGTTGAAAAATATGAAATACAGAAACAAAACTCTTTTCAAATGCTGCCAGGTCAAGAACAGAGTCTACTTAACATCTTTGAGGAAAATATCATTTTTTTCCTCAAAAAGTTCTGAATATTGGACTTATTAGTCTGCTTTTAAGTATATGTAGATATGTTCTAAAACGTTTTTCTTTTAGTCTTACTGATACACATATGTTAAGTATTTCCGCCTGTTTTATTTTGAACTTAAAGTGATTTAAATATTATGCAAAACAACAGTGTTAAAGATCTGCATATTTGGCACACATTACCCTCATCCACAAATACTTACACATTTATTTTACCATTGTTTGGGAAATGGGTTATAAACAGAAGTTCAGTTCAGTTCAGTCACTCAGTCGTGTGTGACTATTTGCAACCCCATGAACCGCAGCACACCAGGCCTACCTGTCCATCACCAACTCCTGGAGTCTACCCAAACCCATGTCCATTGAGTCAGTGATGCCATCCAACCATTTCATCCTCTGTCATCCCCTTATCCTCCTGCCCTCAATCTTTCCCAGCATCAGGGGCTTTTCAAATGAGTCATCTCTTCACATCAGGTGGCCAAAGTGTTGGAGTTTCAGCTTCAACATCAGTCTTTCCAAGGAAAATCCAGGACTGATCTCCTTTAGGATGGACTGGTTGGATCTCCTTGCAGTCCAAGGGACTCTCAAGAGTCTTCTCCAACACCACATTTCAAAAGCATCAGTTCTTTGGTGCTCAGCTTTCTTTATAGTCCAACTCTCACATCCATACATGACTACTGGAAAAACCATAGCCTTGACTAGATGGACCTTTGTCAGCAAAGTAATGTCTCTGCTTTTTAATATGCTGTCTAGGTTGGTCATAACTTTCCTTCCAAGGAGTAAGCGTCTTTTAATTTCATGGCTGCAATCACCATCTGCAGTGATTTTGGAGCCCAGAAAAATAAAGTCAGCTACTGTTTCCACTGTTTCCCCATCTATCTGCCATGAAGTGATGGGACCTGATGCCATGATCTTAGTTTTCGAGTTCTAAGCCAACTTTTTCACTCTCCTCTTTCACTTTCATCAAGAGGCTCTTTAGTTCTTCTTCGCTTTCTGCCATAAGGGTGGTGTCATCTGCATATCTGAGGTATTGATATTTCTCCTGGCACTCTTGATTCCATCTTGTGCTTCCTCCAGCCCAGCGTTTCTCATGATGTACTCTTCATATAAGTTAAATAAGCAGGGTGACATATACAGCCTTGATGTACTCCTTTTCCTGTTGGAACTAGTCTGTTTTTCCATGTCCAGTACTAACTGTTTCTTCCTGACCTGCATACAAGTTTCTCAAGAGGTGGGTCAGGTTGTCTGGTATTCCCATCTCTTTCAGAATTTTCCACAGTTTATTGTGATCCACAGAGTCAAAGGCTTTGGCATAGTCAATAAAGCAGAAGTAGATGTTTTTCTGGAACTCTCTTGCTTTTTCGATGATCCAGTGGATGTTGGCAATTTGATCTCTGGTTCCTCTGCCTTTTCTGAATCTCACTTGAACATCTTGAAGTTCATAGTTGATATATTGCTGAAGACTGGCTTGGAAAATTTGAAGCATTACTTTACTAGTGTGTGAGATGAGTGCAATTGTGTGCTAGTTTGAGCATTCTTTGGCATTGCTTTTCTTTGGGATTGGAATAAAAACTGACTTTTTCCAGTCCTGTGGCCACTGCTGAATTTTCCAAATTTGCTGGCATATTGAGTGCACCACTTTCACAGCATCATCTTTCAGGATTTGAAATAGCTCAACTGGAATTCCATCACCTTCACTAGCTTTGTTCATTGTGATGCTTCCCAAGGCCCACTTAACTTCACATTCCAGGATGTCTGGCTCTAGGTGAGTGATCACATCATCATGATTATCTTGGTCGTGGAGATCTTTTTTGTACAGTTCTTCTGTGTAATCTTGCCACCTCTTCTTAATATCTTTTGCTTCTGTTAGGTCCCTATCATTTCTGTTCTTTATTGAGCCCATCTTTGCATGAAATGTTCCCTTGGTATCTCTAATTTTTTTGAAGAGAGCTCTAGTTTTTCCCATTCTGTTGTTTTCTTCTATTTCTTTGCATTGATTGCTGAGGAAAACTTTCTTATCTCTCCTTGCTAGTCTTTGGAACTCTGCATTCAAATGGGAATATCTTTCCTTTTCTCCTTTGCTTTTCACTTCTCTTCTTTTCACAGCTATTTATAAGACCTCCTCAGACAGCCATTTTGGTTTTTTGCATTTCTTTTCCATGGGGATGGTCTTGATTCCTGTCTCCTGTACAATGTCACGTACCTCCATCCATAGTTCATCAGGCTCTCTATCAGATCTAGTCCCTTAAATCTATTTCTCACTTCCACTGTATAGACCAGGAGATAGACAGGAATAATGGTGCTTATTATACAAGTGGAGTGTTAGCTTGTACAGATTTGTCAAATTGGGTGACTGTGCCATGGTTAAAGTCACTAGGGTTTTTATTTCATATCTACACACACACACACACACACACACACACACACACACACACATTCTCTTATACTTATAACACATACACATAAATATTCATGTGAGTATCCTCACATATCCGAATTTCTCTTTAAAGTACCAAACGTACTTTAAGAGGGGCTTCCCAGGTGGCGCTAGTGGCAAAGAACCTACCTGTCTATGCAAGATACATAAGAGATGCTGGTTCAATCCCTGGGTCAGGAAGATTCCCTGGAGGAGGGCATGCAACCCTCTCCAGTATTCTTGCATGGAGAATCCTATGAAGAGAGGAGCCTGGCTGGCTGCAGTCCGTAGGGTCACAAAGAGCCAGAGGTGACTGAAGTGACTTAGCACGCACGCATTCTTTAAGAGCAAGACCATTTCTCATTCCTAGAATTCAGGCATTCTAGCATTTGTTTCCAATGCTCAGTCTTAAATGAAATAAGCACAAAATAATGTAAAATTAAAACTCCCAAGCAATTAGCTATTTAAATGTAAAACAATGAAAGCCAAATACACAGAGTTGACCAGAATGACTCAGCGTGTCAAAGGTGACTCATCTCTTTGAGATGTCAGAGAATCCACAAAAAGAGAGGTACTGTTAAAAGAAATAGTAATAAATGCTGAAATATTTGTTCTTTCAAATAATAAAAATTACACACCTGAAAATTTGATGTCAGAGAAACCAAACCAAAGCAAACCAACAAACAACTTGCACAAGTCAAATTATAAATGTCACGAATTTTAAAAAAAAATGCTTAAAATAAATTTTTCTTCTGCTTTGAGAACACACAAAAATAAGTCAAATATTGAACCTGCCAGACATTTACCAAAGAATTCTCTGTATGTTATGGTAAATATGTTTGAAATAATGCAAACTAAAATAAAGAAAAATGCTTGAGAGATCAGCAGGTTAACAATATAAATGAATTAAAAAGAATTCAGATTATTATAATTTATTGGAAAACCTGTTAAAAAGTTGTATAAGAGTAAGTGTACTTTCAATTGTTTTGACTCATTCAGAAAACAAATGTATCTAAGTGATTGCAAAATCTATCTAATATGTCCATTCTTTTTTAAAAAATGACTTTAGACTTACTATAAAAGCATATACTCTGCACATAAAAATGTACAAAGCCTTGAACATTTAAATTAATACTAATGAGGTAAACTATCTGCCTTTTTCAGTTCACAACAGCTGCACATGTTTTAAATGGCTCAATTAAAGTTTATTCAGACTAGATAATTGATCCAGTGTGAATAGTGATGTCAGAATTAGATAATTTATAAAATAGGGTTTAAAATGAGCAGAGGCTTTGAAAAACTTAAGAATTATTCTGGAAATATTTTCCTGAGAAACAGAATGAACTGTGCAAAAACAACTAAATAACTAGGAAATATAACTCACTATATTCTAAATGTTTTCTCTCAATTATGAAATATAATACATCACATATTTATGTTCTTTCCTTTCCATTTTCAGGTTTTAAGAATGATTTATTTACTCTTATTTTCCCTCTGTTAGCATATTTAACTTTTTATGGGTTCTTTCTCTATTTGGTTTTCAAACCAAAAGTTGTACTTTTGCTAAAAACAGATATATGCAGTCTCTTGGAACCAGAGACCTGAACCAAACTATGGATTCATTGAATGCTTGAACCACAAAGCAAATGTAGACAGCAGAGAGACGATATGTTTGGGTGTATAAAACATATTATATATGTATATAAATATGTCAGCAGTGAAGTAATTGTAAAAATTATAGTTTGGTTCACTCAAATTATATCTTCTATAAAAAAATCTGAGATATTTCTCCTATATTGTAAACATACAGTATATTTACAGAATATAATAGAAATATGTGTATGAATTTTATATTCATAATACCTGAAATAAAGCAAAAAAGCTAAGAAGCAGTTTTCAAATATGGAAAAATGCATGTCATTTCTATATGATTATTAAATCTTAATCTAAGTGCAAATGATGGAACAGATAGATCTGTGTATGGGTGTGCATGATTGGTATGAAGTTAATTCCTTGCGAATTGAATGTTTCTTCTGTGAAAGCCTAGATATTTTGCTACTCTTAAAGGGGAAGTAAAAAGAATTCACAACAGTCTCTTTTATTTAAGGACTCAGCAATCTACTTTACTTAGCTGCCAAAAGCTGAATGCCTCTTTGGTTTTCTTGGATTGGATCCTACTATTCTTTCCTCACACTCTTTCATTCTGACCCGCTCAGGCTTACTGGGGGTTAGACAGAACTTTCCTGGACGTGCCCCTCGCGGCCGCCACACAGCCCAGCCGCTGCCGCTTGTCCGCCTCCACGTCGCTGAATAGGACTTGTGAGCCATGTCTCTCTCCACGCCCCTTGCTTTCTCCCTGGCTGTACCTCAGGTTTCTGAACTTGCTGGTGCTGGGGTTACTAATTCACAGAACTGAGTAAAATTCCTTTGTCAACCTCACATGCCTTAGCAACTACAGAGAGGAGTCTACAATATTTTTCAAATTGCCTCTAAAGAAAAAAGGAATGAAATGGGAAAAGAAAATAAGAATATCTCCTGAAAAGGATTATAAAACTACACAAATCAAAGAGGATGTGCCTAGACACTCATAACATTGTGTTAAATTTTACTCCTGTAACAATGATTTTCAAAGCATTGTTAAACATGAACTAATATCACTTAGGAAATTTTTGCATGCCTTATAATTACTAACTAAACAGTACTAAGATACAATGTATTTTTCTCTCATAAGTTCTAATTTCCAAAGAAAACTCTAAGGCAGATATGTCACCCTTTTAAATTATATTTTAAAAATTCTAATATATGAGATAGTTATATTAAAAACACTTTTTATCTAGTTCTCAGAGCACTTCAGGATCAAGTGTTCACAAGGTTAACTTAATTATCATAGCATAAGTTAAAAGAAAAAGATAATTTTTTGGTTATTTTTAGATGTAAAGTATGAAAAGCTTGTATTTCAGATCACTCATTTCTAGAGGATTTTTATCACAACATCTTTGTCATTGTACTTTGCAGTAAATGTAGTCTACATTTAATGTACATCAAAATTAATTTTATCATCTATGTATTCAGAATGTTTATTGCCACACAAAATTTAATCTTGATGGAAGGCATGAAAGGTATATTTAATTTCATATATATGTATATATATATACACCTATATGCACACACATATAGTTCATTATTCTTGACTGTGAGGGCTTATGACTATTGACTTTGTCAATTTTTATCTCATTACTTATCACTGCTTACTGTGGGTGCTAATAGTATATTTCCATGGAGTTTGTGTGCTGTAATGTAAATTCTGACATTGCTAGTGTCAGTCACTAATCTACCTCATTCAGTTCGTGTCAAGATGATACATCACAATGCTCAACAACTGTCATCTCAGCTTTAAATAGACCTACATTTTCTCTACTTTACAATTAATTTTTTTGTTTAGAATCTGGTAACATTTTTAACAATGTGAACAAATAATTCATTCTAGTATATTCAAAGCAAGTGCTGATTTTAAAATGTTCTCTTTGAAAATTAAGCAAAAAGATTAATAGTTCTAATTGAATTATAAAACAATTTATTATAGAATGAAAATTGATCAAAACTTGCATTTTGAAAAAAAATTGAGTTGGGCTTTTATAGACTTTCAAATTTTACTTTAAGTACATTTTGAAAGGATACTTTTACAATGTTTAAAAATATGTAAGTTAATTAGAGAGGCTCTATTTCAACTTGAACCTTCCCAGAGTTATATAGCTGAGTATTCGGACATATCTTACTTTTTCCAGTACTGTTTCCTTTTAATAGTTTTCCTTCTATTTCATTGTCTTTATAATCTCTTCCTATGTCCATTGTTAATTTTTTAAAATCTTTCATTCTTTTTTCTGTATCTTTCCTTATGCTTCTTCTTAGACTCTCTTTTTCTTCAATCTCCTGAGTTACCTCTTTAATTGGCCTTAAAGTTAAAATATTTTAAATTGATCTAATTAAGTCATTTGCCTATTTTTCTCCTTCAGCCTACAGAAGTTTTGAAATGCATGTCAGGACTTTTTCCCTTTCATTTCTCCTGATATAGTTATTTCTGTGTCCTTCTAAATTTCATGTTTCTAATCTATACTTCTTAGTTCTTTTTATTTCTGTTGTCCCAAGCTTATTTTAATTTTCTCCTGTATTTCCCCAAACATTCTCAAAGATTAATGGAATTCCAATGTATATATATATATGTGTGTGTGTGTGTATTTCCTGAACACTTGTGATGGAAATTCCCTGAAATTTAAAAAAAAAACTTAAAAAAAAATTGAATGACAAAATAACTGAATTGTTTTGATAGCCATGCTTATTATAGTAACATTTCATTATTTAAAAGTAACAAAATATTTTTAATGTGCTGAAGTAGTCTGAAAACCATTGCTAAAGTCAGTTAAGTTATTCACAGAGAGTCTTTATGTATGTAATACCAGCTAAACTAAGTATAAAAGGACCTGCTTGAAGATAAGGAGGTTGCCGGGACAATATGAGATCAATTTGTAAGCCAGTCTAGAAGAGTGGAAGAGTGCTCAAATCTTTACAGCTCTAAAGGTAAACTTTGAAGATGCTCTCCTACAATGAGTAAACTGATAATATACTCAGTTTCCACACTTGAGTTTTGTACAGCTCTAATATGCAAAAACCTCCTTCACTTTCTTTTTGTCTCCCAGCATTCCCCTCAATACCACCAGCAGACACATCTTTCCGATGTGTAATTTGAGTTACACCCCTTACATGCTTCTAAAACCTCCAAAGTTTCCATCCATGCCTGTCAAATTAAGTTCATTTTTAAAAGATGTTCTGTAATCTGGCTCCAGTCCTGTTTTCTATCCAATCTGTCTTTGTGACCTAGTACACCAGTGAAGTGGGGAATATATTGTTATCTCCCCAGCAAAATTAGATTTTCAGCTCTGCCATTGTTTGCATTATCTCCACCAGGTGCTCTCCTCTCAACTTGGATATATCTAGACTCTACTTTTTCATTAAGAATCAGCTTTTTGATAACTTCCTGGGTTCCAACTAACTGAAATAGTGTTTTCTGCCTCTGAGCTTTCATGATACATTTATCGTACTGTGTTCTCTGTGTGTGTGTACTTTTAATTTCCACTATCAGATTCTAGGTGACACTGTTAGTTGCTTAAGTGAAAAGAGACGTCTGCCTGATTCATCTAAGTATCTACCACTATGTTTACCATGTACTTTATATTATCTTTATATAAGATTCAGGTGTAGTTGATAAATGATTGAATAAATATGTCTCTAAAATTATTATAGCGATATATAAGGAATTATATGAGATAATGTAAAGTATTTTGTGCCCAAAGTACCTTGAACCCTTTCTTTATGAATGCGCCTCAAAGAATAGTGGCAGGCCTACATTTGTAGGGGACATCTCATAACCTGATTAGTGCTGCTCTCTGGCAGGAGAATAAACTGTTGAGGAAAAAAAAACCAAAAACTGTATAAAAACATCTTTCTATGGAAATGAATCACTTGATTATTGAATTTTATGAGGTTCCTCCATCCCCAGTAATTGTATACTTCTTTCTTGGAGTCAGCTTTTGTCATATCTTGGCAATAGACTAGATTGCTCTTCCCCTGCCCCTGCTCGTTCTTAAGCAAGGTGTTGAGAGATCAAGGCTGAACCTCTTTTACTCTCCCCTGAAGACTTCCTGTCCACACCCTGATTTCTGACCTTGGTCCTTCTGTTGGTACAAAATCTAGTTTCTTTCCAGGATAAAAAGAATCATGTGATGGGGGGAGGGTTAAGAGAAAATAAACAGAATCCTCTTCCCCCTCGCCCCCAAGCCACAGTGAGATATATTAATAAAAGAAGACTCCAGAAGGTGATTAGATCATTATTGCTGCTTCATAATATACAAGATCAGGTGCTTGGGACCTACACTCTGGCATTTCTGACACTGGCTCATCATCTTGATTCCTGATTCCTGTGTGTTTATCTGGAACATCTTTTCTGCATTTGTGTCACCTTCAGTTCTTCAAGCTTGACCCTACTTATCTGATGAAGTTGTGACTATTCAAGTTTGCAAAAATAGGTCCTGATGTTATTGTCCATATTTGCAATCAGACCATGACTTGTTGCTAAACAAGGGACACAGAGATGATCAGATTGCAGCATCTGCTACCTTCATGACTCTACGTGATGCCCGCCCTACTTTTATTCTCATGAAGAATACTGCCTTTGCTCTTTGGGTAGTTGTGGTCTAGTGGCAAGTTTTTCACATATACCACATATTTAAAAATAGTTTTAAGCACATTTTAACTATAGTAAGTCAATACAGACCAAATGATATAGAATGGCATTATATCAACTTCAGCTTCTTTGAAGATCGAGTAGTTAGATCTCTTCCTGTTCATGAAGATTGATAGCAAATATTAGCCATAATGTCTTTATTTGATGGCTTTCTCTATGTGTGTTATCGTTTTCTTTTTGTTTCAAAGCATATCAAAGTCATCGTGTCCTCTTTCCTCTTCTATCTCTTCTAGGAGGAACACTTGGGGACCAGCAATGTGTCACTGCCTCCTGCATATCTCCTTTCTTTGTCATGATAAAGTACCGCCATTATCAAATATATATATATATATATATATATATATATATATATATATATATATATATACACACATACAAGTTACTCCTAGCTTCATTTTATTGATTTGAAACATGTCACATGGGACTGAAGGCCACTCATGGAATCTGTTAAACAGCTTTGAAAAAAACCTTCTGAGACTGAGACACAGAACATAATATAAACTTGTTTTAATTGCCATTTTATGTATGTAAGGAAAGTGACATTCAAATTGGCACTTTTGTTTTACTGATTCAAATGTGCTAGTGGACTGTAGCCTTCCAGGCTCCTCTGTCCATGGAATTTCCCAGACAAGAACACTGGAGTGGATTGTCACTTCCTTCTCCAGAAGGTCTTCCCAACCCAAGGATTAAACCCGCATCTCCTGCATTGGCAGGTAGATTCTTTATCACTGAGCCACTAGGGAAATCATAATTTTGATGTAGTATATAATATATAGACAGGTAGAGAGAGGTGTCTTCAGTCCAGTTCAGTTCAGTTGCTCAGTTGTATCCAATTCTTTGCGACCCCATGGACTGTAGCACACTAGGCCTCCCTGTCTATCACCAGTTCCCGGAGTTCACTCAAACTCATGTCCATTGAGTCAGTGATGCCATCCAACCCTCTCATCCTCTATTGTCCCCTGCTCCTCCTGCCCTCAATCTTTCCCAGCATCAAGGTCTTTTTAAATGAGTCAGCTCTTCTCAACAGGTGGCCAAAATATTGGAGCTTCAGCTTCCACATCAGTCCTTCCAAAGAATATTCAGGACTGATCTCCTTTAGGATGGACTCTCAAGAGTCTTTTCCAACACCATAGTTCAAAAGCATCAATTCTTCCACACTCAGCTTTCTTTATAGTCCAGCTCTTACATCCATACATAACTATTAGAAAAACCATAACCTTGACTGGACAGATCTTTGTTGGCAAAGTAACATCTCTGCTATTTAATATGCTGTCTAGGTTGGTCATAACTTTCCTTCCAAGGAGTAAACCTCTTTTAATTTCATGGCTGCAGTCACCATCTGCAATGATTTTGGAGCCCCAAAAAATAAAGTCAGCCACTGTTTCCACTGTTTCCCCACCTATTTGCCATGAAGTGATGGGACCGGATGGCATGATCTTAGTTTTCTGAATGTTGAGCTTTAAGCCAACTTTTTCACTCTCCTCTTTCACTTTCATCAAGAGGCTCTTTAGTTTTTCTTCACTTTCTGCCATAAGGGTGGTGTCATCTGCGTATCTGAGGTTATTGATATTTCTCTCAGCAATCTTGATTCCAGCTTGTGCTTCATCCAACCCAGCATTTCTCATGATGTACTCTGCATATAAGTTAAATAAGCAGGGTGACAATATACAGCCTTGACATACTCCTTTTCCTATGTGGGACCAGTCTGTTGTTCCATGTCCAGTTCTAACTGTTGCTTCTTGACCTGCATACAGATTTCTTAAGAGGCAGGTCAGGTGGTCTGGTATTCCCATCTCTTGAAGAATTTTCCACAGTTTGTTATGATCCACACAGTCAAAGGCTTTGGCATAGTCAATAAAGCAGAAATAGATGTTTTTCTGGAACGCTCTTGCTTTTTCGATGATCCAACAGATTTTTGCAATTTGATTTCTGGTTCCTCTGCCTTTTCTGAATCTCACTTAAACATCTGGAAGTTCACAGTTCACGTACTGCTGAAGCCTGGCTTGGAGAATGTTGAGCATTACTTTACTAGCGTGTGAGGTGAGTGCAATTGTGTGGTAGTTTGAGCATTCTTTGGCACTACCTTTCTTAGGGCTTGGATCCCAGTCCTGTGGCCACTGCTGAGTTTTCCATATTTGCTGGCATATTGAGTGAAGCTCTTTCACAGCATCCTCTTTTAGGATTTTAAGTAACTCAACTGGAATTCCATCACCTCCATTAGCTTTGTTCTTAGTGATGCTTCCTAAGGCCCACTTGACTTCGCATTCCAGGATGTCTGGCTCTAGGTGAGTGATCACACCATCATGATTATGTGGATCATGAAGATCTTTTTTTGTACAGTTCTTCTGTGTATTCTTGTCACCTCTTCTTAATATCTTCTGCTTCTGTTAGGTTCATACCATTTCTGTCCTTTACTGTGTTCATCTTTGCATGAAATGTTCCCTTGGTATCTCTAATTTTCTTGAATAGATCTCTAGTCTTTCCCATTCTGTTGTTTTCCTCTATTTCTTTGCATTGATCACTGAGGAAGGCTCTCTTATCTCTCCTTGCTATTTTTAGAACTCTGCATTCAAATGGGTATATCTTTCCTTTTCTCCTTTGCTTTTCGCTTCTCTTCTAGTTACAGCTATTTGTAAGGCCTCCTAAGACAGCCATTTTGGTTTTTTGCATTTCTTTTTCTTGGGGATGGTCTTGCTCCCTGTCTCCTGTACAATGTCACTAACCTCTGTCTATAGTTCATCAGGCACTCTGTCTATCAGATCTAGTCCCTTAAAACTATTTCTCACTTCCCCTGTATAATCGTTAGGGATTCAATTTAGGTAATACTTGAATGGTCTAGTTGTTTTCCCTACTTTCTTCAATTTAAGTCTGAATTTGGCAATAAGGAGCTCATGATCTGAGCCACAGTCAGCTCCCAGTCCTTTTTTTGCTGACTATAGAGCTTCTCCATCTTTGGCTGCAAAGAATATAATCTATCTGATTTCAGTGTTGACTGTCTGGTGATGTCCACGTGTATGTGTGTGTATACTTACATATTGATATGTATATCTGTTTTAATATATATACTTGATGAACCATTATAGCCTACCACTAATGCTATATTCCAGATATTATTAGATCAATAATAAGAGATGACCAAAAAATCAATGCTTTTGAACTGTGGTATTGGAGAAGACTCTTGAGAGTCCCTTGGACCTCAAAGAGATTCAACCAGTCCAACCTAAAGATCAGTCCTGGGTGTTCATTGGAAGGACTGATGCTGAAGCTGAAACTCCAATACTTTGGCCACCTGATGTGAAGAATTGACTCATTGAAAAAGACCCTGATGCTGGGAGGGATTGGGGGCAGGAGGAGAAAAGGACGACAGAGGATGAGATGGCTGGATGGCATCACTGACTTGATGGGCATGAGTTTGAGTAAACTCCAGGAGTTTGTGATGGACAGGGAGACCTGGCATGCTGTGATTCATAGGGTTGCAAAGAGTCAGACATGACTGAGTGACTGAACTGAACTGAACTGAACTGAGAATGCTCATATCAAGAATTCAGTGTTGTCCATGATTTTATCACGGACATATGTTTGCTTAAAATTGTAATTTAAGTGTAAATTACACTTGTGTAAAAATTTAAGTGTAGAACTAAGACAACATTGATGATTCAAGGTGAAAATCTAGTTATGGCTGAAATATTAATATAATCATGGAAAAAAATATGTGGATATGAATCTGTACTTAAGTTACCCTGGTAACTGTCATAGCACCCTATTCTCTCTTCATTTGTATTCACAACTATAGTTAGCCATCATGCCCATCTGTAAATGTACTAATGGATACTTTAACATAAACATTTTGATGCATCCATGTCTTATACTCAGTAAATAGCACCTGATAAATTCCCAAAGTGACTTTCACTGGACAAGAGGAAAAAAATTCAGGCAAATACTAATATTTAAGAAGAAAAAAAGCCACTTCAACTATGTTTTAATTTACAAAAGTGTCCTTTGTTTAAAGTATCTAACCTCTTTTGGCTTTGAGATGCTTCTCACAAGTTGAATGTTGATGCATAATTTTAACTGGTTTTTTTTTTCTGTATATTTCAAGTTAAACAAAATCCATGAGACTTGGAAGTACAGTCTATGCTGAGTGAAGTGTTCTAATGGCAGTGTTAGGGTTTCCATGTAGAACAGACTCAGGGAAAGGTTTCACAGGCAACTTGATCAAGACTGCACAGCAAAGACATACGTTTATCCTTTATTTAGGATGACAAAAACTTAAACATATCTTTCAGTACTGTCTCTCTCTTTCTCACACAGATAGACTGTATATCAGTAATCTGGACACCAAGTTATTTAAAGCTATTATTTAGTACCATAATAAGTAGTAATTTAAATACAAGGTAAAATCACCACATTGTCTTGTTTACTACTGATGTTAATTTTAAACTGACGTTCAGTTCTCCCCAAAAAGGCAGCCTATGATTTGTTATCATTAAACTGTCAACTCTGCCTTGAGTTGGAAATAGATTCACACTGCAGTACTTACAGCATATCACCTTATTTTCTATCAGTCCAAAAAAAAAAAAAAAAAAATCTAGAGTCGGTTTAATTGTGTCTGTGCTATTTTTCTATTAACTGTTTCATGCATTTTTCCTGGCCTTTTAATTGCAGTTTAATAGTGGTCATTAACACATTAAGGGGTGTTAGAAGAACATTTGAAGTCCTCTTGACTTCTACCAAAGTTGACACTTCAATGCTAGAGTAATTTCAGCTATTCATTTATTTAATAGTGACCTATGCAAATGTGGAACCATGTCATTTTACAAATTGACTGTAATAATTAACTAGAAAGGCAGGGTAAAATGAAACAGGTTATAATTAGAATATAACTGCTACAGTATTACGTCAGCTAGAATAAAATAATCTCAAATGATTAAATTGGTTTCAATTATTAAGAATCAGTTTAATGTACCCACTGTTCTGATTTTTACATTTCTCTTTTTTGTGTGCATTAGATGTCACCTCATACAATTTATGTATTTTATTCATCTTGGTAAAACAGGCATTACAGAAGTTTAATTAAGTAGTAAAAGACTTCACATTATTCTGCTGAATTCTAAATTAGTTGTAGAAACTAGTCAGAGTGCATGCTACATACTACTCAGGATCATTTCAATTAGCTGTATCTATTAAGCCACTCAAAATTCCCTTTACACAGTAAATATATGTAACATGTCACTAGCCATCAGAATATATATTTTAATCACATAATTATCACAACTTTGCCAATTGGTTCTTGGATGCGTCATCTTTATATCTTTTTTTAAAAAAATAAGGTAACAACTATCTTTCCAAAATTCCAAGACTTTCCCACAGTGAGGGCTCCTGTATGCTTGGCGGTAGGTCAGGCTTCGTGGACATATGGCACAGAGCCTCTGCAGCCAGATGGACCCCACACTTCATTCAGTGTTCTGCTCTTGCTATATTGAAATTCTTAAGATTTTTGAACAGCGTTGCATTTTCCTTTTATTCTGAGCCCTACAAATTATGTAGCTAGTCCTGCTTGAAAGATCTTGTATGGAAACATAATAGCTTGTTCATCTTTGGTCCCATATTCAACATTTTGCTCATCATTTTCCTGATTATTAGGGATTGACTCTTCTTAACATGTGACTTCAAGAAATTTTGTCATGAAGCAGTGTTTATAAGGAGGACATCTACTTAGCCAGTGAAATTAACCAACAACCTTGGTAATCAATAAAACCCAAATAATCACAGCCAGATCATTTCCTAGTATGTGGACTGTGTTTTAATTAGCACCTTCATATCCCAGTATATTTATATGTGTGTGTGTGTGTGTGTGTATTGGTTTTAGTTATTAATTTCTTCATGAAAAAATGAAGCTATATAACAATGGTGTTAAAGCCAGTGGTATTTGAAAAATGTTCAAGTTCAGATTGTATGACTTTCTGTGGCACATTTCCAAAAAATTTGTTTCCAGCCAGTATGTATCTCCAAGTTCTAGGATATCCTTTATCCTCTAGGAATCTAAGATGATTCCTGAGTAGTTTAAAATTCATTTTTTAATAAAGATGAACTCTGGTATTCTCAACATATAGATGTTTTTGTCTCAAAGTCTGGATTTTTATACAGAAAACACTTTATTCTATGATGGCATGTTGTTGGTATTGTTTCTCTTTTCTATTACATCTCCTTTTGTTCTAATTGATCCTGACAGCTTTAGAATTTTGGTCATTCAAGAAGGCAGTTAAGAAAATTTGCATACTATGATAAATTAAGGCACTAGTTAAAAATGCAGATCCCTACTGAAGTTAAAATCTTGTTAATTTTTTCACTTTTTTAATGTGTGATTTGTTCTGGTTACTTCAGGACTTTCTTGGGAGCATTTAATAATGATTTTGCGGCATACTGCTATATATCCTGGTGGGTTATTTAGCATGCATGTATGGCTTTTGTGCCCTGAGGAGGTCTCTTCAAAAGACCAAAACAGGGTTTACTCAGAATAAAGGTGAAGTCCTCCTTCCTCCTGTAATTCAGTATTAACTGAAATCTGTTCTATCCTGGAATTCTGAGGATATTTCCAATGGTTAGAATTTAGAGTATGCAGAATTGTAAAGATACTATTATCCAGAAAATGGTAATCTGATATCTACAAATATACTATGAAACAGTTTTAAGAATTATGGATGATTACAACATTGTTTGTTAATCAGCTACACCCCAATACAAGGTAAAAAGTTTAAAAAAAGAGCTAACGATGCTCCAGAACTGACTAAACAATCTAGACATTGGATAAAGATTGGCATATCCCTTATATGAAGACTTTTTTTTAAACGTTCATCCCCAAAGCTTTTAATCTTGATTTATATGAAGTTATGAATCTGGGAATAACATCAGACACACCCCAAAATCAAACTGACTCATTAAGGTACTTTCCTAAAAACTTAGATCCCATTTTGAAGTAAGGTGACTTTTCTTCACAAGACTTGGAGACCAAGCATTTTCTGCCATCTGCACTGTTATAATTAATTCATATACATCAGTTCAACAATTTTTAGCAACAATAACCCATCCTAACCTTTTAACAATAGAAAATTATATATCCAACTAGTTTTCAGATTTATCTGACTCTCCTTTTATCAATTTGAGCTGAATATTGAGTCAGAAATGTAATATATTCAAGGCACTATGAGGTCAACTGGGTAGAAAGAAAAAATACTTATTCTGAAGAGAATAGCAATAATTTAAAAAAAAAAGCCATTTAGGATTTGAAAGAATGCCTTGAGCTTGAAAATCACTTCTATTTTTTCCAAATGGAATTAGAGTTCTTTATTATAACATAATTGTAATTAATATTGTACAGTTGTAATAATATAATTATTATTAATTACATTTTCCAAATGTAATTAAAATCCATTGCTTGGAACAAAGGCAGTCACTGGATTACAATTATCTGTATTTCTAAAAGAAACAATTAGTATGGCAGGTTTCAGTTACATGGTACAAATAACCAGATACCGTACGTCTTATAACTACTAATTCACATACCTGGAACAATAATAAACACAGGTAATATATGCACACTTTATTCTAGAAGACAATTTTTAAAGATCAGTCTTTAATACATTTTTAATTTAGTTGGTGATTAAAAAAATACCATTCATTTAGATTCGTTCCTATATTTATGTGTGACATCTTGAATGACACATATTTAACTTTCCAGAATCATATATATCATAATATATCACAAACAGCATCATTAACATTTCAAATGGGGGTTACTTCTGTATTCATGAGTTAGAATTTAATAGTAGATTAAATGTAATTGCAAGTGCATTCTCCTAATAGACCTACAGAGTTGTCAATTAAATGTTATTAATGGAGGTTAAATTTTCTATGAGTTCAGATACAATGTCAAATTTCAAATTCCAAGGTTTTCATTAATTTCACCCACATATTTTATTCTACTTTTGAAAAACCTCAGTTTATGCAGTGATAGAATGGACTGATTAAAGGCTCTCTTCATGATAAATAACAGAGTAAAATATTGTAACTCTATTGTAGTTGATTTGACCAAAAAATGGGAAAAAAACTAAGGACTTGGCAGTCTTTTTATACTCTCTTTGGTTTCCACTGTCCTCGACTGCTTATTGGGGGTTCTCTATTTAAGATGTTAGCTCTTAATGAAGGTATTATCATTGAAAAGATACGTATATGGATGGAGAGCCAAAAATTATTTTAATTTCTGATTTTATGCTTTAAAATTCCAATTTTCCATTAAAAACTAAGGAAAAAATTTCTAAACAACCAAATCTATCTTGGTAAAAGGTTCAGTCTTGGCATAATATCATAGTCTGAGAAATAGTACAGTAACCAAAAACCTAAACATAAATATTTAAAATCTTTACTCTGTGTCTCCAAATGGCAGCAGGAAAAGTAAATTCTTGACCTGCTCTTAGAAATCTTTTTATCTCAAAGTTCTCACCAGATAACTACCCAGGCCACTAGCAGCCTCACTCACTTTATTATGCAGACAGTAGATCAATTTAATCTTTATGTGTCTCCTTTTAGAGTAATCCCCCTGCACGAATTTTCAACAACAAGAGAAATGTAGAGAAGTCACCTAGCAAACGGGAATCCTTCTTCAGAACCTTTTCTTAAGAGTGGGGAAGGGAAAGGGAAGGGCTGATTACAGACAGTACCTAAATAAGATTATCTGCCTAACAATTTTCCTCCTGGTTGATAAATCTTTAGCTCCACCAACAGCACTTGCGATATATATACTTTCTACCACCTTTTCCTCCATTGATGCTGCACTACTGAACTTGCCTGCTGCCCCATTAGCCCTTGTAACAAAAACCTGGCTCTGGAACGCAGACAAGCTCTACCATCTCTGCCCTGTAACAGGTTGGAGATCTGTTCACTAGGTAAGTACTCTCACAGCCACTGACTGAACTGTCCTAAACTACCAAATACTTGGGTACTTACCCATCACCAAGTGTTTGTATAATCTTGCTGGAATCACTGAATTTGCGCTTTCTTTCCTGGACAACGCAAAGTACCAAAGGGCGAGGAGCTGAACAGTAACCATGATCGGCCTGTTACTGACCGACAGATTGAACCTGGGTCTCCTACATTGCAGGCAGATTCTTTACCATCTGAGCTAACAGGGAAGCCCATTATGGACCAGCAAGGGAGAGTGAATCAGGCTCTAATCTGAGCCTGCCTCTGTCTGGGGTGCTGTTCTCTGAAAGGGAAATAAGGAAACTATTTATTGCTATTCACCAAGACTATGTCTATTGGAATACTTCGTGAGGCAAAAATATACCTACCATAGTTATTGAATGAGTTTTCTTATTTTATCTTATACTGATGTAATAGGTTCTTACTTTCCTCATGCTGAAGGAACTTCACCAACAGCAAAGATTCAAGAATTCTTTCTGGTGGTGAGGGAGTCTAATTCTTCAGATAACTCCCTCAGAAATACGATCCCGATAAAAAGACAATTTATTGCTTGGTAATAACAATATGGCTCAGTGGTAAAGAATTTGCCTGCCAATCAGGAGATGCGAGTTCAATCCCTGGGTTGGAAAGATCCCCTGGAGAAGGAAATGGGAACCCACTCCAGTATTCTTGCCTTGCCTGGGAAATCCTATGGACAGAGGAACCTGGGGGCTACCGTCCATGGGGTCACAAAAGATCAGACACCACTTAAAGTGACTAAGCAACAACAATAACAGTAGCTAGAGTTACAGGAAAGTGGGAAGAGGGTCAAATAATTCTTCCCATGAAGTTGGGAGTCTTACAGGAGAGGAATCCTGAGCCAGAGCACCCAGATCTTTTATGATGGAAAGGAGCATGCCTGACTTTGCCCCAGAGGGATGGAAACATTTTGTTAGTAATGAATGGTAAACAAACCTGCCCTTAGCTCCAGAGGGAGATGCTATCTTTGTCTTCAGAGGTTGTTCATTTTACAAGCATTCTTGAAAAGATAGTCTATAGCAAGTAGGGCCAGTGCTTCTTTTCACAAGACAAACCAAAACACAAGAGACCCCTAGAGGATATTCTCAAAACCCTATTATTTTCTTCTTTGATATAGAAATATTCCCCCTCATTTTTCTTACTTACTAATTATTTTTGTTATCAAAATTATGTTTTTCTCAGCACATACTTTTTAGAATGATGAGATTTTTAAAGCAGGAAACAAAAATTAGTATATATACTTTCCATAAAAGAATATTACAGCTACAAAGTACATATGTTTGTATGTGACATTATATAGCATGTATACAATATTATATGCATACTAAACACAAAATGAGCAACAAACTGCCTCATTTTTTAAATGATGTAAAAATAATTTCAGTTTGAATGGTTCTTAGGTATTAAGTCTCATATAAAGGCATTCTATAAATAAGAAAGTGAAATTAAAACACTCATAAGAACCTTGAAAGTGTTATAATGATATTGTTTCCTGAAAAGTGAGGAGAAATAAGAACAAACCTAATTTTTATGGTTATGCATTTTCAACTCAAGAAGTTTATCACGAAATTTTTGATTAAAACATATATATACTACAGTTAATTTTTAAAATGCTATAGAAACATACTTATAATGTTATCATGTATCTACTGTGGTGTAGTTATAACATTATGCTCCATTATGAGATGATTACAGAAGAAAGGTAGAAATGGAGAAAAAGAATATACAGGTATCTGAGAGGCCAAGAATGCTGCTGTCAGAGATAAAGCTGAAAAGCAGTTCTTTAAAGGGTTTTTTCCCTCAGGTACAGTCTGATACAATTTGTGTAAAAGGATGTAATCATATCTAGTGAGCTGAACAGCAAAGAGCAGGGTGGATTTGATTTTGGTGTCCTGAACACCTGCTATTTATTTTCCTTCCTTAAT
Source organism: Cervus canadensis (assembly GCF_019320065.1). Taxonomy (NCBI): domain Eukaryota; kingdom Metazoa; phylum Chordata; class Mammalia; order Artiodactyla; family Cervidae; genus Cervus; species Cervus canadensis. The sequence goes on from NC_057388.1 coordinate 49,811,058, forward strand.
CATATTAATCTATTTAATTGCCCATGTAATTAAAAGAATCACAGTGTGCTAAATGAAATGCAGTTTTAAGTGATTAAATAAATAAAATAATTTATATTGTTAAATTTTGTAAACAAAACAAAATGATTTTAAAAAATGAGACATATTGTATTATTGGTATTCTGGATAAATTCTGGAAAAAATAACTGGAATTTTTTGGTAGTAAATAACTTAGGTTTTCTGAGTGTTATTTTAGAAATAAATAAAAGTACAAAAGACCCTGATGCTGGGAAAGATTGACGGCAGGAGGAGAAAGGGGTGACAGAGGATGAGATGATTGGATGGCTCAACGGAGTTTGAGCAAACTCCAGGAGATAGTGAAGGACAGGGAAGCTTGGTGTGCTGCAGTTCATGGGGTCACAGAGTCAGACATGACTTAATGACTGAACAACAACGTGTCTGTTTTGTTTTTTTTTTCTTTTTTTTTTTTAATCAGCTATGTCTAAATAAAAGTAGTGACTCGTTTTGGTCAAAATTATTTTGGGTGCATACCATCATAATCATAAAAAAGTTCACAGATTTGAGGAATATTCTGCTCTGAAGAAAAGCCACAGAGACTACTTCTAAGTATTTAATGGGAAGAACATACTTACATTTCAAAATATAATGACAAATATATTATGACTTCATTATGAGTACAGTAGAATTTGCATAATACTCATATCTCTTCATCAGTTTTAGACACCAGCTAATGGGGAAGCCAATGGAAAATACAGGGCCACAGCAGGAGAATAAAAAGTACTGGCCTGAATAAATTAATACTCATAGGAGTGGGTAAAAAACAGCCATGTTGTAAACCACAATTAAAACATCCTAATATTACATTTCTTTTACTATTAAAACATATTATTTTACTGTCTGTTGGTTTGTTTTAAGATTAAGACTTTTGGCCATTTTAATATATACAAGGGACTTAACTTAAACAAGGGACTTCCCAGTTGGCACTAGTGGTAAAGAACCCGCTTGCCAATACAAGAGACTTCAGAGACATGGTTCAGTCCCTGGGTTGGGAAGATCCCTGGAGGAGGAAATGGCAACCCACTCCAGTATTCTTGACTGGAGAATCCCATGGACAGAGGAGCCTGGCAGGCTACAGTCCATAGGGTCGCAAAGAGTTGGACACAACTGAAGTGACTTAGCAACAGCTAACTTGAAAACATAAAAAAATCTATTGAGATACAGGTTACATATAACAAAGCATACCTATTTTAAGCATATCACAATTTCATACATTTTGATAAATGTCAGTCAGTCAGTTCATCAGTTCAGTCACTCAGTCGTGTCCTACTCTTTGCGACCCCATGAATTGCAGCACGCCAGGCCTCCCTGTCCATCACAAACTCCTGGAGTTTACTCAAACTCATGTCCATCGAGTCGGTGATGCCATCCAGCCATCTCATCCTCTGTCATCCCCTTATCCTCCTGCCCCCAAATCCCTCCCAGCATCAGGGTCTTTTCCAATGAGTCAACTCTTCGCATGAGGTGGCCAAAGTATTGGAGTTTCAGCTTCAGCATCAGTCCTTCCAATGAACACCCAGGACTGATCTCCTTTAGGATGGACTGGTTGGATCTCCTTGCAGTCCAAGGGACTCTCAAGAGTCTTCTCCAACACCATAGTTCAAAAGCATCAATTTTTTGGCACTCAGCTTTCTTCACAGTCCAACTCTCACATCCATACATGACCACTGGAAAAACCATAGCCTTGACCAGACGGACCTTTGTTGGCAAAGTAATGTCTCTGCTTTTTAATATGCTATCTAGGTTGGTCATAAATGTACACACTCATATATACTCCACTACAACCAAAACATGGAACATTTATCTCACCCCAGCCAAAGTTTCTTTGTGTTCTTTGGCAGTGAATCACCTTCCTTTAACTCCTAACTCTAAGCAACCACTGTTGTGCTTTAAGTCACTATAGATCATTTTGCTTGTTCTAGAATATCTTGCAGTGAAATCACATATCCATTCTTTTGTATCTGGCTTCTTTTACTCAGTGTGATGGTTTGTGGGTTCCTCCAGCTTGATGGGTTAATCAAGAGGTTTTTTTTTTTTTTTTTTAATCACTATGTAGTAGTCCATTGCATGAATTGTATGAATATACCAAAATCTACTTATTTATTTGTTTAGCTTATGATGGGTGTTTGGGTTGTTTTCCAGTGTGGTACAAAACAAATGTGTATGAATACTTATGTATATATATTTTTGTGGATTTATATTTTAGGCTCTTTAGAGTAGATTGCTGAATTATGTAGTACACATATATTTAACTTTGTAAGAAAGTGCCAAAGAGTTTTCCAAAGTGATTGTGTTATGTTATACTGGCATATGCTGTGTATGGAAGTTTTCACTGCTTTCCATCCATGCTAATACTACAGATTGTCAGTTTGTTTTAATTTATGAGTGTAAGAAGGTATATCAATGTGGTTTAATTTTCATTTCTTAGATGACTAATGATGAAGTGCAACTTTCCAAGTGGTTTATTGGCCATTGATATCCTTTTCTTTGTAAAGCATTTTGTCTATTTTTAATTCAATTGGGATCTTTGTCTTTTTATTATTGTGTTATAAGAGGCTTCTTATGAAATATATTCTGGACACAAATTTTTTCTCAGATATATGTATTGCAAATATACTTTCCCAGCCTGTAGCTTGCCCTTCATTTTTATGTTTCATGTGAAGAGCAGATAATTTTTAATTTTGTAAATTTCATTTTACTAAGTTTTTTATGGTTAGTACTTTTTATGGCCTATGTCAGATTTGTCTATCCACATATCAGAAGCTTTTTTCATATTTAGTTTAGAATCTAATAGTTTTAGCTTTTGTGTTTAGGTCTATATTTTATATCAAATGAATATTTTATCTAGTATAAGGATTGAGATATTTATAGTTCTATAAAAATATTCATTTGCTTTATCAAGTTTTGTTGAAAATACTCTTTGAATAAATGTGGCAACTTTTTCAACCATCAGTTTCCCAGATAGGAGAGCCACTGATTCTAAACTATTCTTTTGAATTGAACAACAAGTTTATTCTTACTGTTAACAATTACAGTGGCTCCACTTTAAAAACGACTCTTTGCCATTTAAGATTTTTTTTTTTTTACTTTTCCTAATAAATTAAAATGAGCTTACCAAATACTATGAAGAATCCTACCAAGATTACAGTTAAAATTGTACTGAATTTATAGTACAGTTTAGGGAGAATTTTGCCATTCTAATTTTATTGAGTCTTCCAATTCATATACATAATATAGCTATTAAGATCTTTATCTCAATAATCTTTTGTAACATTTCACACATATTTTGAAAAATTTATGACCAGTATTTTTATGTTTTAGTGTTATTGAAAATGGTATTTTATTATTTTTATTTTTTAAATTTTTTTTCATTTATTTTTATTAGTTGGAGGCTAATTACTTTACGATATTGCAGTGGGTTTTGTCATACATTGACATGAACCAGCCATGAAGTTACATGTATTCCCCATCCCGATCCCCCCTCCCACCTCCCTCTCTACGCAATCCCTCTGAGTCTTCCCAGTGCACCAGGCCCGAGCACTTGTTTCATGCATCCAACCTGGGCTGGTGATCTGTTTCACTATAGATAATGTACATGTTTCGATGCTGTTCTCTCAAAACATCCCACCCTCACCTTCTCCCACTGAGTCCAAAAGTCTGTTCTGTACATCTGTGTCTCTTTTTCTGTTTTGCATATAGGGTTATTGTTACCATCTTTCTAAATTCCATATATATGTGTTAGTATGCTGTAATGATCTTTATCTTTCTGGCTTACTTCACTCTGTATAATGGGCTCCAGTTTCATCCATCTCATTAGAACTGATTCAAATGAATTCTTTTTAATGGCTGAGTAATATTCCATAGTGTATATGTACCACAGCTTCCTTATCCATTCATCTGCTGATGGGCATCTAGGTTGCTTCCATGTCCTGGCTATTATAAACAGTGCTGCGATGAACATTGGGGTGCATGTGTCTCTTTCAGATCTGGTTTCCTTGGTGTGTATGCCCAGAAGTGGTATTGCTGGGTCATATGGCAGTTCTATTTCCAGTTTTTTAAGAAATCTCCACACTGTTCTCCATAGCGGCTGTACTAATTTGCATTCCCACCAACAGTGTAAGAGGGTTCCCTTTTCTCCACACCGTCTCCAGCATTTATTGCTTGTAGACTTTTGGATAGCAGCCATCCTGACTGGCGTGTAATGGTACCTCATTGTGGTTTTGATTTGATATTTCTCTGATGATGAGTGATGTTGAGCATCTTTTCATGTGTTTGTTAGCCATCTGTATGTCCTCTTTGGAGAAATGTCTGTTTAGTTCTTTGGCCCATTTTTTGATTGGGTCATTTATTTTTCTGGAATTGAGCTACAGGGGTTGCTTATATGTTTTTGAGATTAATCCTTTGTCCGTTGCTTCGTTTGCTATTATTTTCTCCCAATCTGAGGGCTGTCTTTTCACCTTGCTTATAGTTTCCCTTGTTGTGCAAAAGCTTTTAAGTTTCATTAGGTCCCATTTGTTTATTTTTGCTTTTATTTCCAATATTCTGGGAGGTGGGTCATAGAGGATCCTGCTGTGATTTATGTCGGAGAGTGTTTTGCCTATGTTCTCCTCTAGGAGTTTTATAGTTTCTGGTCTTACATTTAGATCTTTAATCCATTTTGAGTTTATTTTTCTGTATGGTGTTAGAAACTGTTCTAGTTTCATTCTTTTACAAGTGGCTGACCAGTTATCCCAGCACCACTTGTTAAAGAGGTTGTCTTTTTTCCATTGTATATCCTTGCCTCCTTTGTCAAAGATAAGGTGTCCATAGGTTCTTGGATTTATCTCTGGGCTTTCTATTCTGTTCCATTGATCTATATTTCTGTCTTTGTGCCAGTACCATACTGTCTTGATGACTGTGGCTTTGTAGTAGAGTCTGAAGTCAGGCAGGTTGATTCCTCCAGTTCCATTCTTCTTTCTCAAGATTACTTTGGCTATTCGAGGTTTTTTGTATTTCCATACAAATTGTGAAATTATTTGTTCTAGTTCTGTGAAAAATACCGTTGGTAGCTTGATAGGGATTGCATTGAATCTATAGATTGCTTTGGGTAGAATAGCCATTTTTGACAATATTGATTCTTCCAATCCATGAACACGGTATGTTTTCTCCATCTGTTTGTGTCCTCTTTGATTTCTTTCATCAGTGTTTTATAGTTTTCTATATATAGGTCTTTGTTTCTTTAGGTAGATATACTCCTAAGTATTTTATTCTTTTTGTTGCAATGGTGAATGGTATTGTTTCCTTAATTCTCTTTCTGTTTTCTCATTGTTAGTGTATAGGAATGCAAGGGATTTCTGTGTGTTAATTTTATATCTTGCAACTTTACTATATTCATTGATTAGCTCTAGTAATTTTCTGGTAGAGTCTTTAGGGTTTTCTATGTAGAGGATCATGTCATCTGCAAACAGTGAGAGTTTCACTTCTTCTTTTCCTATCTGGATTCCTTTTACTTCTTTTTCTGCTCTGATTGCTGTGGCCAAAACTTCCAACACTATGTTGAATAGTAGTGGTGAGAGTGGGCACCCTTGTCTTGTTCCTGATTTCAGGGGAAATGCTTTCAATTTTTCACCATTGAGGGTGATGCTTGCTGTGGGTTTGTCATACATAGCTTTTATTATGTTGAGGTATGTTCCTTCTATTCCTGCTTTCTGGAGAGTTTTAATCATAAATGGCTGTTGAATTTTGTCAAAGGCTTTCTCTGCATCTATTGAGATAATCATATGGTTTTTATCTTCCAATTTGTTAATGTGGTGTATTACATTGATTGATTTGCGGATATTAAAGAATCCTTGCATTCCTGGGATAAAGCCCACTTGGTCATGGTGTATGATTTTTTTAATATGTTGTTGGATTCTGTTTGCTAGAATTTTGTTAAGGATTTTTGCATCTATGTTCATCAGTGATATTGGCCTGTAGTTTTCTTTTTTTGTGGCATCTTTGTCTGGTTTTGGAATTAGGGTGATGGTGGCCTCATAGAATGAGTTTGGAAGTTTACCTTCTTCTGCAATTTTCTGGAAGAGTTTGAGTAAGATAGGTGTTAGCTCTTCTCTAAATTTTTGGTAGAATTCAGCTGTGAAGCTGTCTGGTCCTGAGCTTTTGTTTGCTGGAAGATTTCTGATTACAGTTTCGATTTCCTTGCTTGTGACGGGTCTGTTCAGATCTTCTATTTCTTCCTGGTTCAGTTTTGGAAAGTTATACTTTTCTAAGAATTTGTCCATTTCATCCAAGTTGTCCATTTTATTGGCATAGAGCTGCTGGTAGTAGTCTCTTATGATCCTTTGTATTTCAGTGTTGTCTGTTGTGATCTCTCCATTTTAATTTCTAATTTTGTTAATTTGGTTCTTCTCTCTTTGTTTCTTAACGAGTCTTGCTAATGGTTTGTCAATTTTGTTTATTTTTTCAAAAAACAAGCTTTTAGCTTGTTGATTTTTGCTATGGTCTCTTTTGCTATGGTTTCTTTTGCATTTATTTCTGCTCTAATTTTTAAGATTTTTTTCCTTCTACTAACCCTGGGGTTCTTCATTTCTTCCTTCTCTAGTTGCTTTAGGTGTAGAGTTAGGTTATTTGTTTGACTGTTTTCTTGTTTCTTGAGGTAAGCCTGTAATGCTATGAACCTTCCCCTTAGCACTGCTTTTACAGTGTCCCATAGGTTTTGGGTTGTTGTGTTTTCATTTTCATTCATTTCTATGCATATTTTGATTTCTTTTTTGATTTCTTCTATGATTTGTTGGTTACTCAGAAGCGTGTTATTTAGCCTCCATATGTTTGAATTTTTAACAATTTTTTTTTCCTGTAATTGAGATCTAATCTTACTGCACTGTGGACAGAAAAGATGACTGGAATGATTTCAATTTTTTTGAATTTACCAAGACTAGATTTATGGCCTAGGATGTGATCTATTCTAGAGAAGGTTCCGTGTGCACTTGAGAAAAAAGTGAAGTTGATTGTTTTGGGGTGAAATGTCCTATAGATATCAATTAGGTCTAGCTGGTCCATTGTGTCATTTAAAGTTTGTGTTTTCTTGTTAATTTTCTGTTTAGTTGATCTATCCATAGTTGTGAGTGGGGTATTAAAGTCTCCACTGTTATTGTGTTGCTATTAATTTCCTCTTTCATACAGTTAAAGTTGTACTGAATTTATAGTACAATTTAGGGAGAATTTTGCCATTTTAATTTTATTGAATCTTCCAATTCATATACATAATATAGCTATTAAGATCTTTATCTCAATAATCTTTTGTAACAGTTCATACATATTTTGAAAAATTTATGACCAGTATTTTTATGTTTTAGTGTTATTGAAAATGGTATTTTTGAGACTCATTTTTCTGTTGTTTACTCTTAGTATATAGAATACAATTGACTTTTACATACAGATTTTGTATTCCAACAAATAACTAAAAAGCCTTGATAAATTTTTCTTTTAATTATTATTATTTTTCTCCCTAGATTATTTGATTTTAGAAAGCAAATTACAATGAAATCTGTGAATAAAGACAGTTTGCTTCTTTTTTCAGATCAGTCCTGGGTGTTCATTGGAAGGAGTGATGTTGAAGCTGAAACTCTAATACTTTGGCCACCTGATGGGAAGAGCTGACTCATTTGAAAAGACCTTGATGCTGGGAAAGATTGAGGGCAGGAGGAGAAGGGGACGACAGAGGATAAGTTGGTTGGGTGACATCACCAATTCAATGGACATGGGTTTCAGTAGACTTCGGCAGTTGGTGATGGACAGGGAGGCCTGGCGTGCTGAGGTTCATGGGGTTGCAAAGAGTCAGACACGACTGAGTGACTGAACTGAACTGAACTGATTCCTTGTGTCTTTTTTACACCTTAATTCCCTGGAAGACATCCCTCCCACCAAGTTGAGGTAAGAGCAAGTATTTTTACTTTGTTCTTAATCTTAAGAACATATTATGTGTTTTATAATTAATTGTGACAGTAATTGTAGGTTTTTGGTAGATACTTTATCAATTTTGAAGAGTTACTTTCTATTCCTAGTAATTTTTTAATCAATGATATTCCATATTATCAAATGAAGTTTTCTGCAACAATTTTGATTATGACTTTTCTCCTTCATTCTGTTAATTTCATTCAAATACCTGGAAGAAACTCCATTTGGTCATGATGCATATTTCTTTCACCATAATGCTGGACTCAACTGGCTAATATTTTGTTAAGGATTTTGGCATGTATGAGTACAGGAGCTGTAGGTCTCTAATTTGTCCTTTTTTGTTTTATTTTTGGTCTGATACTACTATCAGAGTCATAGGGTAAAATGTCTAACACAGTGTACCTATAAACCCTTGTATGCATGCTGACTTTTGAGTAACATTTTAAATTGTGAATTCAGTTTATTTAGTAAATATAAAACTATTCTGTTTTCTTTAATGTTTCTTGTCTCCATTTGTGTCTTAGGAAGAATTTGCCCTTCTGGTTATAATTTGCCAAATTTTTTGGTATAAAGTTGCTCATAATATTACTCATTATCCTTATAAATTATATAGTATTGGTAGTGATATCTTCTATTACATTTCTAATGTGAAGCATTGTGTTTTCCAGCTTTTGTCCTTAATGAGCTCATCTATATGTATATAAATATTGTAGATTGTGAATAACCTAGCTTTACTTTAATTGCTATGCTATGCTCTTTCTCTGTTTTATACTTCCTTAGTTTCTACTTGTTTTTATTTTTACTTCTTTGTATTTACCTTCTGTTTAATTTACTCTTTTTTCCTCCTAACTTCTTAATATGGACACTTAACATCTTTTGATTCTTAAACATCCATATTTCCTCTGGAATATTTAGAGATGTGTTATCTAATTTGGCAGAATTTGGGAATTTTTCAGAAATATTTTTAACCTAATATCAGAATCAACATCATGTCTATCCTGGTTTTGGTTACACATTCCATCTCTAGTACAGTATTGGGTTGGACCATAAAAGAATATGAATTTCAGGAAGTGAAGTTCACTGGAGAACTGTCTTTGAGGCTAGCTACCACAGGAGCATACACATTCCACACTATGTTTAAAAATGAACTGACCCTTTGTCCTTATATAGGATCTCTATGTCTGAAAATATTTCTTGTTCTGAATTGCACTTTGTCTTATATTAACATAGACACTCTAGCTTTCTTATGATTAGTGTTTTCATGTTATATATTTTTTACATACTTTCCACTGAAAATATGTATCTCTTCACATTTTAATTAAGTTTTTATGGTCATTATACAATTGGGTCGATTCTCAGTTCAGTTGTAGACCACTTTCAAGTACTGTAGTTTTTAGTCTGATCGAATTTAATTTTTCAACATTATTTGTTTTCTTTAGTTCCTACTGAAATTTGCTCATTTTTATCCTTTCTTGCTTTCTAATGATTGATTGTTTTTAGTGTTCAGTTTTATCTCCATTATTGTCTTTCACTTAGAAGGTATCTTCAAATATGTTATATCACTTAACATACACTGTCGAATTTTTTCTGTTTCCCCCTCTTCCCTTTTATTGCTGTCATGTTTTCTCTGTATGTTATTAATTTCAGATACAATGAAACTCTTTTTTTGTCTTTTGCTATAAACAGTCAATTATCTTTTAAAGTAATTTAAAATGAGGGAAAGCTATATTTTTATTTTCCCAGTATATTTACCATTTCTGGTACTCTTTGTTCCCTTAGTGTGGGTCCAGATTTCTGTTTAGGTCATTTATAGATTCGAGTGCCAATTGGATCATGTTCCTTTAATCTAAAGAACATCATTTTTCTTTCTTTGTAGTGCATATCCTTGTCTACTGGTCTCATCATCTATGTGGATTCTAGGTCTTTTTTTAAAAAAATATTTTTCATCCTTAATATTGTTCATATTTTCTTACTTCTTCACATATCTAGTAATTTTTTATTGGATGCTAGACATTATAATTATTATGTTGTTGAGTTCTTAATCTTTTTTTTTTTTTTTTGCTTTCTTTAAAGAGTATTTAATATTATTCTGAAAAACAGTTAAGTTTTCCTGTTGATCAGCTTGGTTATTTGGTTTATTTTTAAGTTTTCTTGTGACAGCTCCCCTCTGTTTTAGCTCTGTTTTAACTGTTTTAACTCTATTCTAGTGCTGCTTTGGCCTTGCTCATGTGAGGTAATCTATCAAAGTCCTGAGTGTTAATTGAAGTCTTTCCACTATGACTGCTTAAAATTTAAACATTCCTCAGCCCTGTGTGAGCTCCTAGAATTTTTAGCTCACAATTCCCCATATTAGTTCTTTTTCTAATACTTCTATGCCCAGCTGCAAATCATTTCACAGTAGCACAGTGCATAGTAGCACATGTGCATCTGAGAATTTAGGGGGAAAAAAAATAAATTCTAGGGAACTTTATGGAACCACTTATTTTCATATTTCCCTCCTCCCTAATATTTTGCCCCACAAATTCCAGCCAATTTAGCTTTGTTGAATTCTGAACTTCATCTTTTTAACTTTGCAAAGCCACTATGTTTGCTTGGATTCCCCTTTCAGGTTGTGCCTTTAAACAGAAAGTCAGGAAAATTCTAGAATGTATCCCATTTTTCTTGTTTCAGTGATCATAGCCCTGTGTCTGAGAATAACTATTTCATGTTTTTGTTCATTTTTCTAGTTGTTTACAGCATAAGTTATGTCTGATCTATGTAATTCCACATGGCCAGAGTAGAAGTTCTCTTTTAAATTTTTACAAAATTTTAAGTTCAGTGAACCTAAATTATGCAGAATATTAACTGATAATTGTATTTTTCAATATTTACTTTTGGGGAAACCTAAACAATTACAGTTGAAAGGGACTATAGCAAATGGTGGATGAGATGAAATTTATTAGCTAGTCTGTATCATAAGCTTCAGTGTTGTCCCTTGCTTAGAGGTAATATTATTTTAGGTAAATATAATTCACTGAATTTTAAAATAGTCTCTTGAGATTTCCATATTATCAACCACCCAAGAAATGGAGATGGAATATTCCATTGAAGTTTAAATAAAAAAAAATTTAAGGAAAACTATTAATGGATTATTTATAATATGGCAACTCAAGTCCTTTACATTATGACAAATTTATTAAAGAAAAGAACCAAAAGGAAGAGTGAAGAAAATAGAAAGGACATCACAGTTTCTGAATAAGATTACAGAAATAATAAAATATACTATGAATATGAGACAATGAAAGGAGGAGCAGAATTTTTAAAAGAAAAAGAAAAAATTAGGAAACACTTTACCAAGATATTCAGAAGTGAATTACTTCACTACAAAATTCTATCCATTCCATTTGTGAAACGTTCACATGGTGTGACTTGAAGCTCCCTGTAGAGAGAGGTGAGAGAAGACAGAAGGTTCATAGGAAGGAAGGCAGGTCAGACTTAGCAGAGAGAACATGAGTGAAGCATGAAAGTAAGAAAGTGCAAGGTAAGTTCTGGGAATGATAATAAAACCAGTTGGGCTACAATGACGGGGAGTACTATAACATAGGACTGGAAAAGATGAGATAAATTGGGGCCAGATTATATAGGCCTTTGAATACCAGGCTGAGAATTTGCTGTTCTTTTTGGTTAAAATGGGGAGTCACTGAAGGTTTTTGAGTAGGGGAGTGAACTGACCTTTGGGTCAATTACTCTGGCTGAAATGTGTAAAGTAGATTGGAAGAGCGAGCGAATAAAAGTGGAGAGACACCCTGGGAGGCTATTGAAATAGATCAGGTGACAAGTAATGAGAACCTGAACTATGGGAGTAGCAGTAGGACTGGAAAGAAAAGGATGAATTCAAGATATCTTTCATGGGTCAAATCTATGGGGCATAGTAACTAATGAGATCTGAGGGAACTGTTAAAAAAGATTCTGAGATTTTTTTAAGCCTGAGTTACTGAGTAAGTAGGGAAATAAGGAGAGAAAGCATATTTGAGTGGTTGTAGGTATATGTGTGGGGGATATTGGTGGTGGTGATTTTTATGGTGGGTGGTTTGTGCAGAGGAGATGATGAGTTGGATTTTGATATGCTGTCCTTATGAGTGGTGGAGGGTAACAATTTTCAGAGAAATAAATTAAAAAAAATAATTCTAGTGTTAAAAGGACTGCACTTAGCCTATAATTGACACTCAATAAATGTTGACTGAACCAGTCTTTATTCATTTCAATGGACATTTTTCACTCATTCACTCAACAGATATTTGTTGAACAACTACTATATTCCAAGCACTGGTCTAGATAATGAGAGAGATATCATGGTTTTCAATAGAAATGATATTTCCTTTATGGAACAGAGTCTTCTGGAAAAGAGACAATTAGATGAGCATTTAAAATAAACAACTTGTGTATTGCTTTAGCTGAAGTACCACTTTATATGTAAGAAGATAGCGGGAACCTGTCCAAGTGTAGGATGCACAAGGAATGTTTCTCAAATGAATATTTGAATCAACTGAAAGATTGAGCAGGGATTAGCCAGGTGTAAAGGGTTGGGATGGAGTCCAGGCAGAGGAAATCTCAGTTGCAAAAGGCCAGAGTGATAAAGTTCATGTCTTCTGAGGAACTGAAAAAGATTCATTATGGTTGAATAATAGAGTATGAATAAAGAAAGATAGAGAAATAGGTATAGCCCAGTTCATGAAGGGTCTTATCTACCTTTTAAAGACTTTGTATTAAGAACAGTTAAGAACTCACTGAAGGGTTTTGGGAGAGAAACAGCATGACCACATTTTCATGTTCTAAAGATTGATTCCTGTACACTCAGAGGAAAACTATTTACTGTGCCCTCAGGAGTTAACATATAAACAGATAGAAACAATGTAATAAGGCCTACTGAGTTAAAAATGCTATTTACACTAGCCTTTATTCATTAGACAAGTATAAGATTCTATAGGAACACAGCTAAGAGGGCAATTTATATGATCTATAGGAAAAAAAAAAGCGAAAGTTGCTCAGTCGTGTCTGACTCTTTGCATCCCCACAGACTGTAGCCTGCCAGACTCCTGTCCATGGAATTCTCCAGGCCAGAATACTGGAGTGGATAATCATTCCCTTCTCCAGGGGATCTTCCCAATCCTGGGGTCTAACCCAGGTCTCCCACATTGCAGGTGGATTCTTTACTGTCAGAGCCACAGGGAAGCCCTTAACTATAGAAAGGGAAGTGTTAAAAAAAGACATAAGAAAAGGCTATTTTGAACTGGGCCTGGAAAGTTAAATAGTTGAAATAAATAAATACCCAAGTACATTTTCATTTATAACTTTTAAGATCTCTCATTTGTGTCTAAACACTGATTTTTCTGTCACCAATTTTCTGTCATAGTGTTCATTTTTTAATTTGTATTTCATGTTGTAAGTTTGAAATGTAAAGGTATTTGAATATGTGTAAGAGAAGCTACCTATCCAATTACCAGCATATTCAAGTCACAACTATTTACCAAGTAGTAAAAAAAGTATTTCAATATGTTAACAATTGGTCCACCTTTGTCAAGAAGCATGTCTTTTCCATGTCTTTTCTGTTAGCACCAGAAGTAAACGCAGTTCTCTGTCTTGTCTTGCACCCAGGGATTTGGCTCACTCCTCTGCCTTTCCCAGATGCCTTGCAATTAGGCTATGTTACTTGAGTTCAGTAGATTACCTCAATGGAGTCTCCTTTACTTCCAGACTTGACCTGGTAAAGGTCCCACAAGAATGGTCACATTTTTCCATCTTCACTCATTGGTTTAGTAAATGCAGATGGTCCAACAGAGGACTCCATAGAGGCCCCAGGATATGATGGGGCCGTAAAATGGAAGGAGCTTGGGTGATTGAGTCACAGCTTGCATGACAGCTGTCTGTCTGTGAGCATCACTCAGCCATCATTAGTCTATGAATTTAGAGAGAAATTATTGTATTAGATTCAAGCCCCTTAAAATTGGGCATGGTTTGGGAGTTGAAAATTGGGTTCAAGTCACTGAAATTTGGGAGTTACCACAGTTAGTGTTAATTTCCTTGACTGGTATAGTCCTATATCACTTCTTTAGTGCTTGTAAGACTGAGTGCTGCTCCAGGCGTTAAGTCTCTGATACGAGACTTTACTACTAGAACTCCTTGAGATTTTCTCCCCTTATCTCCAGGGACATAATATCTATTCTTTATAGTCAGTGAGTATAGTATCAGCGCTGATTCTTAGGAACGTGGCTAAATCTTTGTAATGCCATTTATTAACTAGTCTCTGTGTGTGCTCAGTCCCTCAGTGATGTCCAGCTCTTTGTGACCCATAGACTATACTTTGCCAGGCTCCTCTGTCCATGGAATTTTCCAGGCAAGCATACTGGAGTGGGTTGCTGTTCCTTACTCCTGGGAGTCTTCCCGACCCAGGACTGAACCCATGCCTCTTGCTTTTCCTCCTTTGGCAGGCAGGGGTTTACCACTGGGAAGCCCCTAGTTAGCACCGAGTCCTCACGATTTAAAGATTCATCTTAGGTCAGAGTCCAATAACTTGACAGTTATTCTTATTCTTGAATTTACTTCAGTTATAAAGTCCTTTACATTTTCCAAAGGAAACTATACTACTGTATTTAAGGCCTTTCACATTTTTAACTCTTCCAAATACATTCTTAGATTTTAAGTTACTTCAGTTCTTTAGGTAGCTTTTTGCTGAGATTTTTAGATGACTTCCCTTCTAGCTTCTGGATTTTCTTCTAAGTTGGTCCTGGTCTACAGTAGTTTAAAAATCCCCATCTTCTCAGATCTAAGTTGTGCACCACCAGAGTTGAGTTGATGTGCTTTAACAATGAATTATTACTAGCTATGAATTAATTTCCCTAGTTTTGTTCCTGTAGTGTATCAAATTGTTTGAACATTTCTATCTCTGTTTTGGACGTCTGTCTTGTACACTTGCATCCAATAACTTGTTTTTACTTTTCTATCTGAAATACTCGACCCTGTTATCAGCTTCGTTTCTCTCATAATTTTTTCTACTTTTTCTTCTGCCTCCTACCTCCTAGGCTTAGATTTTCTGTCTTCTAAAACATGTATTTTTATCTTCTAGTTTTTCTATCTTCTCTAGTCTTTTCTTCACTTTCCTTTACTTCTGTCTTCACAGTTTTCTTCTTCAGATTTCTAATCTTCTTTCTCCAAATCCTGATCCTACTCTTCCTAATTAATAAATTCCATCAACTTTAGCAAAAAAAGTCTTAAGGTAGTCATCAAATGATACAATTTTTAGTGTGCTATGAATTTGAAGACATATTTCTTGAATTAATTAGTCTAGTTAATATTTATTTAGCAGACATTATATCAAATGATGCATATTTTCTGCCTTGGTGTGCCAGACATTACATTGTGTGGTAGATAATTTGGATCTTGGTTGTTCTTATAAGATAATAATACTAGGGAATAACAAAAGGATTATCTCTTACAACAAAAATAGGCTTAAATTGACATAAAACACAGAAAACATTAGCTTTTTGTAGTTACAAACATTATCTGGTGAACAATGCTTATTAAAGAGATAGGTTCAGTATGACTTGGTTACACATAGATGTGGGATCAGAATTAGTATTAGGTTTCATAGATCTTTCTCAAATAACCAGGCACATTGTTAAAAAAACTAAAACATAAAGTGTACAAGAAAAATAAAAATTTTTTCTAGCCAAAAGTTTTCAACAAATTTCATACTTTGCATTTAGATCAGATTCAGTTCACTTCAGTTTGGTCGCTCAGTTATGTATGACTCTTTGCAACCCCATGAATCACAGCACGCCAGGCCTCCCTGTCCATTACAAACTCCTGGAGTTTACTCAAACTCATGCCCATCGAGTCAGTGATGCCATCCAACCATCTCATCCTCTGTCGTCCCCTTCTCCTCCTGCCCCCAATCCCTCCCAGCATCAGGGTCTTTTTCAATGAGTCAATTCTTCACATCAGGTGGCCAAAGTATTGGAGTTTCAGCTTCAGCATCAGTCCTTCCAATGAACACCCAGGACTGATCTCCTTTAGGATGGACTGGTTGGATCTCCTTGCAGTCCAAGGGACTCTCAAGAATCTTCTCCAACACCATAGTTCAAAAGCATCAATTTTTCAGCACTCAGCTTTCTTCACAGTCCAACTCTCACATCCATACATGACCACTGGAAAAACCATAGCCTTGACCAGACGGACCTTTGTTGGCAAAGTAATGTCTCTGCTTTTTAATATGCTATCTAGGTTGCTCATAACTTTCCTTCCAAGGAGTAAGCATTTTTTAATTTCATGGCTGCGATCACCATCTGCAGTGATTTTGGAGCCCCCACAGTAAAGTCAGCCACTGTTTCCACTGTCTCCCCATCTATTTCCCACGAAGTGATGGGGTCAGATGCCATGATCTTAGTTTTCTGAATGTTGAGCTTTAGGCCAACTTTTTCACTCTCCTCTTTCACTTTTATCAAGAGGCTTTTTAGTTCCTCTTCACTTTCTGCCATAAGAGTGGTGTCATCTGCATATCTGAGGTTATTGATATTTCTCCCGGCAATCTTGATTCCAGCTTGTGCTTCCTCCAGCCCAGCGTTTCTCATGATGTACTCTGCATATAAGTTAAATAAGCTGGGTGACAATATATAGCCTTGACGTACTCCTTTTCCTATTTGGAACCAGTCTGTTGTTCCATGTCCAGTTCTAACTGTTGCTTCCTGACCTGCATATATGTTTCTCAAGAGGTGGGTCAGGTGGTCTGGTATTCCCATCTCTTGAAGAATTTTCCACAGTTTATTGTGATCCACACAGTCAAAGGCTTTGGCCTAGTCAATAAAGCAGAAATAGATGTTTTTCTGGAACTAAAAGCCTACCCATGGTCTTCATCATTCTTCCATTCAGTGTCATGTATGGTTAACTCTTGCAGGCCTGAATTGGAAACCCTGTGTGATGCCTACTGACTCTTTGACAGACACTGCACAATTTACATAACCTCTCTTGGCCTCATGAAATAATAGCACCTTATGCATCTGCCCTTGCTCCCCTGCAGTTCTTTTTTCAATACAGCAGCCAAACTGATCCTATTAAGACACTTAAGTCAAATCATTTTATGACTTTGCCCTAAACTCACCAATGGCCTTTCATCTCACTAAGAATAAATGTTGGTCATTATAATGATCTTCAAGGCTGTATGTGATTGGATAAATGCTTGACCTCATTTTGCATCCGTCTCCGTGTTCACCCTGTTCCAGTTCACCAGTTTATTTGCTAATTTTAAAAACTGCCCAGTGGAAAACAGGGTATAAAAACGTGCTTGGTTTCTGTCTCCTCAGCACCATTATTATTTCTGATAATATTCTGAGAGCTTCCATAATCTTCAGAATAAAATTTCTCCAGGTGGCGCTAGTGGTAAAGAATCTGCCTGCTAATGCAGGAAATGCAAGAGATGTGGGTTCAGTCCCTGGGTTGGGAAAATCCCCTGCAGAAGGAGATGGCAATGCTCTTCAGTATTCTTGCCTGAAAAATTCTGTGGGCAGAGAAGCCTGGCAGGCTGCAGTCCTTGGGGTCGCAAAGAGTCAAACATGACTGAGCACACACACACACACACACAAAAATGCTTTTCATGTACCAACATGATGTCATTCAATCTTCATGACTCCCTAAGGGGTGGTAATAATATCTAGTCGTTTTGAAGTGCAAAAATCACTGGAATCACACTGAGTGATTCATACATTCCTTCCACCAGTTATTAACTGTGACTTTGGGCAAGGTACTTAATCTGTTTTGTCTCAGTTTCCTAAGCTGTAAAATGAGATTAAAATAGCAGTTTCTATCAAATTGAGAGATAGTTATTAATCAATATTTGTAAAGTAGCTAGAAGAAAGTTGAGCACATAGCATAAGTTTTTGCTAAACATTGACATAAAAATGAATTCTTATTTTTTTCTTATTTTTTATGCTTCAGTTTTATTACCTGTGTAATCTGATAGCAATATGGAATTTATCTCATAGGATTTTTGTGAGAATTAAATGAGATAGCCTGTACTGATTATAAAACAGTGTCTGGTACATTGTAGGCTTTCAATAAATGTTAGCTATTAATATTTTTATCATCATAAAAACATGGAGTTTTAGACAGATTAACTGCATTATGCAAGGTTACATGACCTATAAGCTGATGAATTGTGTCTTTGTCCAAGACTACTTCACTGAGAATGGCATTTTAACCACAACCTTAAAGGCTTATAAGCATGTTTTTTTGGTAAATATCCATTATTCAATAAGATTAAAAGCTTTCAATTAAAAGAATTAAAAGCATTTTTAATTAAAAGAATTAAAAGCATTCTTTACACATGATGATGGATGCTTTTGTTTTGTAGTAAGTTTTAAAAGTTCATCTATGTTGTTGTTTCCTGTTCTCAATTTGCTGATACAGCCTGATTTTCATTCTTGATTGTCAGTATGTAGAAAAAGGAGAGGCGTGAACTCACTGGAAGTTTGTGCAGACTGGAGAGTACAAAACCGAATTTCTCCTTGCATGGAATGTTTTCCTCTCCCTTACCATGACTTCATTCTCAGTTGCCAAACTGTATCACACAGTATGAGTTCTTGCTGAAGCGGAGAAGGGTGGGGGTCATGAGACAGTCTTACAGACATCTGTGAATACTGATCCAAGTGGATGTAGCTAAAGCAGTCACACTGATTTCAGAACTACAGAGACCTCCCAACCCCTCCTTTTTGCGTATTTATTTCTTTTGAATTTGTGATCTTCATTTGTGATAGACATGTAATATCAGTAAGCTAGGGTATTTCCAGATCATAAATTCTGTGCTTCTCATCCTTCGTTTGCTCAACCACAAAACTCAATAATAAGCTACATCCCAAAAGAAATAGTTATTGCCAAACAACTCTAGGTAAGCAAAGACAGCCAAGTGTATGTTTTAGAATGTTTTCATAGGGAAGCATCTGTAAAATGTTTGTGCACTGGGAATAACACAAGGGTTTACATAATAATTGTGCTGCTTATTTTCTTTTTTGGCAATGAGGAAACACCCATGCAGCATGTTTAAAAACATTTGTGTATTTCAGCTACATTTTCATTGGCAGTAGACACAGAATCACAGTAACCAGGGTCAATCAACATTCTATTTTCCAGCTGTTTCATAAAATGTGTAATCAAGTCACAGAAGTATATTTGGATCCATGTATATGGATTCTTAACTTTCCCCTTTGTCTCATGAAGCATTCTACTGGAAAAACTGGACATATTTTAGATATCCATATTAGGAATAATTTAAATGAAATGGCATCTCTATTTTGTAAAATAAGTCTCATAAAAAGGAAAAGCACCATTTAATTCAGAAAAAGGAGGCTGTCCTAAGGAATACATATTTAAAGAAAGCATATGATTGATATTCTTTTTATTCATACAGTAGTACAATGTAGTAAAGAATAATGTGTAATTCTGGAAGTTTTTAAATTCATAAAGTCCTTGTTAGAGAAAGAAAATGAATGAGTCTTTAGTTCAACTCTAAATTGAGGCTAATTTAAGGTCCTTAACAAGTAGGAACTCTGTTCACATAATGGTTAATCATAAGAAAAGAAGATGGAAACTTGGCTAATTCACATCATTTTTTAAAATATATATAAAAATAAGCATGCACATATGGGGGACATGAAGTTTAAAGGTAAATGATAAGCAGTCATGACTACTGAGAAGCTTATCTAACCACATATTCACAGGTAAAGTCTCTGTGGTCACATGAATGCTGTGATGAGTGAGATTTGGGGGATAGTCCAGCAGAAAACACTGTTCAGGGTTCCAGTCTCAAATATTACTGGAGCAAATTGATGTGTTCACCATTTAATTCAGATTTTTTATATCTCATTTATTGTATGAATATCAAAATATAACTTGGTTCTTCTGCCACCAAAGCAGACAGGACCTATGAGTAGAAATATGAAGCCCCTGTTCATCAGCCTCTGCTTATCTCTATGGTGATAAGTACATTCTTATTGCCTGGCAGACAATGGCCAGGCTACCAAACTAGACATTAGGCAGCTAGCACTCACCTAGAGTCACCATTGCACAGTGGAATATTGAAGCCCACAGATGAATAGTCGAGTGGTATTCACCAGCAAAGACTGATTACTTAAATGAACTACTTGGTTATTTAATTAATTAACTGAATCTTTATCCCCAAAAGTTGTAGGCAAACTCAGAAAAATAAAAGAAAATCAAACAGAAGATATGAGTTACTGAAAAGTAGAAATCATTTTGCAAATATAAAACTAGGGAAAATGCAGTTTTAAACACATTTTGAATGAGATTTTGTTATTAGATCAATGAACGTTCCCTCTATTCTTAGTGATTTAGTGCAACTGATGTTCCCTACCAATTCCAATCAGTTAAATTTTGTTATATTCTGTGTATGTAATGAATTATTTTCAACAGGATAATATTACTAATATAAATTAAATTCCCTACTCCCCTCTTTTTTCTACTTCCCTTCTTCTTCAGTAATTTGTTGAACAGATTCAAAGAGATTGCAACCTTGAGTGCCTATGGGGATCAATCAGGTGATGTAAGGAGTTAACCAGGATTGACAGAGGCTTTGTTCTTCTGGACACCACATATGTAGTCAGAGTGGGCTGAGCTGATTTAACCTAATCACTTGTTGCTTTGCAGATATTTGGGCACTTAATAAAACTTCTGAGTTTATTTTTATTAAAAGCTAGAAATTTGGATTTTTTTAATTTGAACATGCATTTTAAATGTTATCAACTTATAAAAACACTTTATAAACTACTATATAGGTAGAATAGTACACGTTTTCTGGCTGATTTAGCGACTTGTGACAGTATATTTTGATTGTGATCAACTCATAAAGTCTGTATTAGTCCTATGAAACCACACACACACACAAACCTAATCTAATCCGGTGGATGTTGGTAGGTATATCAGTTATGATAAGCAGAGTTATAGGCTGTGGTAGCATACAACCACAAACTTCGCAGGCTTGCAGAAACAGAGGTTTATTTCTCCCTTGTGCTCTATGTTCACAATAGGTGAATAACGAGGCTTTGTTTGTCATAGGGTCTGAGACCGATGCACAGTCCCTGTCTGAAACATTGTGCTGTCTTTAGTCTCTCAGTCATGTCAGCTCTTTGCAATCCCATGGACTGTAGCCTGCCAGGCTCCTCTGTCCATGGGGATTCTCCAAACAAGAATACCAGAGGTGGTTGCCATGCCCTCCTCCAGGGATCTGTAACATTGAGTAGAGAGAAAAAAGACAAGGAAAACCCCACAGTGACTTTTCAAATGACATGCCTCTTTTCAGCATGTATGTCATTGGCCAGAGCTAGTTACATAGAATTTAGTAAAGAGTTTGGCCTTGCTCAAAGAGAGGTTTGGCCTTTCCTTCAGCTTCTGACAAGAAAGTCTTTGTTTAGGGTGAGCCCTGGCTATTTCTGACAATTTTAGCTGGGGGATGGCCATGTCAGGAATATCAACCATGTGATTTGTGTGAACATTGGGCCATGCAGTTATTAGTTGTCCTGGGGACTGAATTCAACCATTTGGCCATTCAATCTATCATGCCTGTGTAATGAAGTTCTAACAAAAACTCTGTGTGTTATGTGTTGTCACACATTGATACTGGAAAGATCATGGATTCAAGGACAATGGAAGCCTTGCATTGGAACCCTCTCAGCCTTTGCTCTATGACTTTCTTCTTTCAATTTATTTTCATCTGTATCCTATCTCTGTAATAACCTCTAACTGTGAGTACAGTAATATTCAGTGAATTCTGTCAAACTTGTATGGAATTATCAGATCTCACAGTGGTTTTGGAAATTCCCTGAATTTGTTTTTGGTATCAGAAGTAAGGGAGTCTGTGCCCTAAAATTTCACAGTTCAATTAAATCTGGATTTTTGATTACTCCTCAGTTCTGTGGGTGGAATGTATGAAGTCTCCCCAAGGAAGAACAGC
The DNA here is from genome assembly GCF_019320065.1 of Cervus canadensis. NCBI lineage: Eukaryota > Metazoa > Chordata > Mammalia > Artiodactyla > Cervidae > Cervus > Cervus canadensis. Next base: position 49,833,040 of record NC_057388.1, read on the forward strand.
ACAGGTAGGAAAACTGGGATATTTGTAAACTTGAATACAATATACCACAATGGACTTAAGGAGGGAAAAGTTACTTGTATTCAGCCATAAAAGATATATATGCATCAGCCTAGTATAGAAAGTTGAGAAGTTTATGCCAGACATAGGGGCAGAGTATACATAACCAGGAAGTGTTGGCACAGCAGGACATGAACAGAGAACTTGCATGTAGTCTTTAGTTCCATAATCATTGGGGAGTGACAGGTCTGGGACAGGTAATAAGGAATTTTACATCGTTAGCAAGGTAAAGGTGCTTAAGAATAGTCAGGACTGACTGGGAAGAGATGTCTTGGACAAGGTCAGCGCTGTGAGGTCAGCAGTGAAGCTGGGCATTAGGGGAGCCTCCTCAAAGTAGTTCAGCATGCAGAAGATCACTCAGAGCAGAGTCTTGCACAGAGAACCTCCAGGGGGGTTCTCTCTGTCGCTCACCATTATTCAATCAGATGGAACCTTATAGTCTTAAGAATTTGAAAGTGCTGAGCAGAACTAGTCATTCTTTTCTTACCAAGATCTTTAAAATGTTAACAGGTTTGGTCCCATTCCTCTGGATAATTTAGACCTGTTTTGGGACACCTGGTTCTCTGGGTATATGGATTTTGAAGATGTGCCCTGAAGTCCAAGTGGTAATATCCTTTTTCTTTATGACCCAACAGCCCTGGGGAATAGAGCCAGAAATGAACTGACATACTACTGTTTGAAATGAATAAAGTGAATCCTTCATAAAGCTATAATTTTGTGAAGTGTATTCCAATAACAGAATGACCCTTGTCTCAGTCCATCTGGGCTGCTGTAACAAAAATTATACCATAGAGTAGCTTAGACAGCAGATATTTATTTATCACAGTCCTAAAGACTGAGAGACAGATTCTATGTCTGGTGAGAGCTCATTTCTGGTTTATACTTAACTGTCTTCTCATTATGTCTTCAGATGATGGAAGATGCAAAGTTGTTCTCTGGGGTCTCTTTTTTAAAGGGTACTAATTCCAGTCATAACTGTCTTTGTGTCCTCATCACTCTCCAAAGGCCCCACCTTCAAATACCATTACATTGGGGATTAGGTTTCACCATATGATTTGGGAGAGACACAAACATGCATATTATGACTGTGCTGTCCTTAAGAAGAGTTCTTGAATAACAATTTGAGATAGTAGCCAGTTAATTTTTTCTTCTTCAATTACTATCTCCATTTGAGCTTCCCAGGGGGATTTATTAGGGAAAAGGAAGAAAAAAGAAAAAAATGACAAATTCTTAGTTTCAAAGTTCAAAAAACACTTTCTGGCTATAAGAGAGAAACAGTTAATAGGTAACAAGTGGAGAATTCCATGGACAGAGGAGCCTGGCAGGCTGTAGTTCATGGGGTCACAGAGAGTCGGAAATGACTGAAGACAGCACACACAGCACATGTAATCTGGCAGAGTTTTGTTTTGTTTTGTTTTTTAATCCAGACCATAGACTGCAAAAGGTCATAGAAACTCAAAGCTTAATCAGGAGAGTAGATTTGACAGTGTGAGTCTGGGGGATAGTAGATGAAGTGCTTAATTTTTCAGCCCCATCCTTTGTGGGCTAGAAATTTATAGTAACAAGAAGGAACCCTTCTTTACACTGAAGAGCACAGAGTAGACAAGGCTAGTGCTTGGCACTTACTACCAAGATCTCTAGCTGAAGTTTTTTTTCTACCAGCGTTGGTTAAGGCCAATAGTGATCTTGGGTCAGAGTGATTCCCTGCTCCTGGCTCTCAGTCTTCCTCAGGCTCATATAGGCTTGAAAGATCAGCCAAATCTTCTATGAGAGCCCAGAAGAGCCCAGTTAGGGTGAGTGTATCCAGAGGGATCCTGATTTGCTTATGTTAATGATCTTTTATGCAGTGGTAAATTCAGAGTGGACAGGTTCTGGTAGTGAAGTCTCTGTTGAGAAATTTGTTAACCCCAGTATGTTCTGGAATGGAAATGAGTTTCACTTAAAAGATCAGTTTTCATACTTCATGGTGTGACAGATCAAGGTCCCCAAATAGAGCTCTGCCTCACAGGTATTAATGCCTTGTGGAATTTAGCCTCTCTTCAATGGGCAGATGGATAAGCAGAGCTTGTGAAAGACTTAAAATACCAGCTATACACTGACAACTTCCTCATTCTTGACTCCATCTTTGACTTTCTCCTGATCTCCAGACTTGTGTATCCAGCTGCCTGCTCAACATCTTTTAGTAGGTGCCTAATTGGAACCTCAAACTTGACATTTCCAAAACAGGAAAATTTTTCGTCTCTAGAACTGGCTACATAATTTGCAGGGTCCAGTGCAAAATGAACATGCAAAGCGCTTTGTGTAAAAAGTAGGAAAAAGTGCCATTAAAATATTAAAACAGAAAGCTTTTTCCTTTTTTCCTATGCCTTCTCTCAACTTTTCATAGTGTTTTTTCATTTGTTATTAATGTCATAGTTCCTCAAACATGAGGAATAATCATCCATGAGTACAGGCCATCACAGGGCCAGGAGAGATGACAGCAACAGGAGTTACAGGCCAGGACAGGATGGTCAGGCCTGGCATTTCTTATTCTTGTGGGTCACTACCTTTTCAAAGGGTACTGAAGCCTCCATACAGGGTGATACTAGGTATCCAGAAGTGGGATGGCCTGGGGAAGTGTGGGATGAGCATATATCCTGGAGTAGAAGGTCTCAGAGGTCACGGGTGGTGAAGGCAAGACTGAGCAGGACTCGGGGTATCTGCTAAGAACCCATCCTAGGGAAGAAAGGTGTCAGCAGAAGTCATAATCACATGTGATTTGCAGCCCCACTGTTCCATTGGACTTCATTTACAAAACCCAAAATCAAAGATCCTTAAAATGTTCTCCTCCACAATTTTCTTCTCAAATGTTACCTCCTTGGAGAGAGGTTCTGACTATCCTATTTGAGATGTTTTTTCCCTGACACCAAACCGGTGTGTCTTTTCTCACACCAATAAGCAATTCTCCAGTTCTCTGAAACCAGCTGGTATGTGTCCAACAATTCATTTTAATTCTGACACAATCTATCCAGAGTCAGCACAGAACCCACAGGTAGAAGGCTTGATTCCACAAGACTGCCTTTCTCTTCAGATCCTGGTTGCAATCCCAGGCCACATGCAATTCTGATTGATCAGCTATAAATTGGGGGTTCTCATGACACAAAGCTAGTGGAAGTGATGGAATTCAAGCTGAACTATTTCAAATCCTAAAAAATGATGCTGTGAAAGTGCTGCACTCAATATGCCAGCAAATTTGGAAAACTGCAATGGCCACAGAACTGGAAAAGGTCAGTTTTCATTCTAATCCCAAAGAAAGGTGATGCCAAAGAATGTTCAAATTAATGCACAATTGCACTCATCTCACACGAACTGGATATGGAACAGCAGACTAGTTCCAAATTGGGAAAGGAGTATATTGATGCTGTATATTGTCATCCTGCTTATTTTGCTTATGTGCAGAGTACATCATGTGAAATACCGAGCTGGATGAAGCACAAGCTGGAATCAAGATTGCCAGGAGAAATATCAATAACCTCAGATATACAGATGATACCACCCTTATGGCAGAAAGCAAAGAAAAACCAGAGCCTCTTGAAAGTGAAAGAGGAGAGTGAAAAAGTTGGCTTAAAACTCAACATTCAGAAAACTAAGATCATGGTATCTGGTCTCATCAATAATGGAAAGAATGAGAGAGTTTATTTTTGGGGGCTTCAAAATCACTGCAGATGGTAACTGCAGCCATGAAATTAAAAGATGCTTGCTCCTTCCAAGAAAAGCTATGACCAACCTAGAGAACATATTAAAAAGTAGAGACATTACTTTGCTGACAAAGGTCCATCTTGTCAAAGCTATGCTTTTTCCAGTAGTCATGTTTGGTTGCGAGAGTTGGACTGTAAAGAACGCTGAGTGCCAAAGAATTGATGGTTTTGAACTGTGGTGTTTGAGAAGACTCTTGAGAGTCCCTTGGACTGCAAGGAGATCCAACCAGTCCATCCGAAAGGAGATCAGTCCTGAATATTCATTGGAAGGACTGATGCTGAAGCTGAAGACCCAATACTTTGGCCACCTGATGCAAAGAACTGACTCATTGGAAAAGACCCTGATGCTGGGAAAGATTGAAGACAGGGGGAGAAGGGAATAATTGAGGACATGGTTGGATGGCATCACCGACTCGGTGGACATGAGTTTGAGCAAGCTCCAGGAATTGGTGAAGGATAGGGAAGCCTGGGATGCTGCATTCCATGGGGTCACAAAGAAATTGGACAGACTGAATGACTGAACTGAACTGCTGACTCTCCTCCTTAGATTCATAACTTCTAGAAGTGTTCACAGAAGTCAGGAAGATACTTATGTTTACTACTTTATTATAAAGCTGCAAATGAACAGCCAGTTGAAGATGTATATAGAACAAGATCCAGAAAGATCCCAAGCACAGTAACTTCTTTTCCCATGGAGTTGGGGTGTGTTATCCTCCTGGCATGTGGATATGTTCCCCAGACTGGAAGCTCTCTGAACTTCTTTGTTCAAGAGTTTTTCTAGAGCCCAATTTCCAGCTCCCCTTCCCCTTCCTGAAGGTAGGGGGTGGGTGGTTTCCAATCACTTGGTCTTTCCAGTGACCAACCCAACCTGAGGCTACCTAAGGGTCCCATCTACAGTTTTCTTATTGATACGAGCTCAGGTGTGTCTGAAAGTTGCTCATGGTATATAATAAAAGATACTCCTATCACAGGAAATTCCAAGGGTTTTATGAGCTCTGTGCCAGAAACCAGAGACAAAGACTAAATCTATTTTTAATTATACATAGAAACATTATTCTCTTTCCCTTTCTCAGCTTTTTCTTCTTCATACTTAGCACAACTTTTAAATTAATAATTTACCTGCTTATTTATTAACAAGTTTCTTTTCTGTGTGCTATGACATTATTTGTAGTTAATTCACACCTGGTTACATGGAAGGAATATGCATTGCTGAACAGATATTTTATTAAAACAATTTCGTCTTTATTTACTCACTGAAGAATATTTAATAGATAACTGTTTTTTGAACAAGTCCATAGCTATGTGAGGGATTATGGGGTGAATGTGAAGGTAAATCAGACAGAGTTCCCATCTTCACAGTACCCGTCATTAAAGACTCACACTTTAAAATTTTAACAAAATTATTGAACTTTAGTGGGAAAAAAAGTTACTTCTTTTGAGGAGATTGAGTCAAAGACAAAGTATACCTAAGTAGAGCTTCAAAGAATGGATACTAAATATTCCAGTCCTTTTTTTCTTATGATTTTTTTTTTCCTGTATATAACTTGAAAGTTGTCTTTAGGCACTAGGCTTATATGGACATAGCCACATAACGATGTCTAGATAACTTAGAATGAATGCAATTTTTAAAGGGTGTATTAACAATGGAATATGAATAACTGATCAGAAAAATTAATCTTAACCTATATTTTTCTTATGCAGCTTTAGGAATGCCCAGAGGGATGGAAAATATAGTGTATTGTCTTAGTATTTGAACCAAAAGTAAAAGAATAAGTGCTGGTGTAATGAGAAATGTTAAATGTGATGGACAAACCAGCTGAACAAACAGGCTGGGAATTTGTTTTATGAAACTCACCTTACAGAATTTCACCCAATAAAATACATGGGCATGCAGTATTAATTTTTTCTGTGTCTATGTATCATCACAAAAGAACCTTTTTTAATCATATTCTGGGTGCACACTTGGTCCCATTTGAATGCAATTTATGAACACTTACTTTCTTATTTGAATTCTACCTTTTGACAAAATGGGCAAGAGTCCAAGCATGGTTAACTGTTAGTCTAATGCACGTAGACCTGAATCTTAATGCAAAACAACTCAAATTCACCAGAACTCAACATACTATGAAATTGTAACCTTTTATTTTATTTGGTTGTCTTCAGTTTAAGTCCATATCCTTTTGAAACTTAAAAATAAATACCTTTGAATACAACTGAAGGGAAATACAAGTTATATGACAGCAGCTACAATAAAAATCTCACTTCATTTTAATAAAAAAAAATAAAACAGAAGTTAGAAAAGTCTTGTTTCTTTTAACCTGTTGATTCCTCATTATGTAAGATTATCCCCAGAAGCCTGCACTCTACCACTTCTCCCAGTTCAGACACAGATTTGGCCAGAAATGAAGGAATTCAGGGCAAAATGAATTAGCTCATTGCTGCTTTGCCAAATAAACATTTAAACTTTTTTTTTTTTTTTTTAGTCTCCTTCCTTCCTATACCTTCCAAGACGTCTGTGAATAGAGTTAGACACAAATCCTTTGTAGGCATAGTCTGTAAATTTTGTCTATTGAGAGCAACACAACTAAGTTAAAATGTCCTTTGAGCAATTTAGTGTGTATCACTACTATTAATTTTTCCAATACCAGGATAGTTTCTCTCTAAAATATTTTTGGATATCCTGCATCAAATCCTGAGTGGACAGTGTTTGCTCTGTTTCCTAGTTCCAGTTTAGTTTGCATTTTGTTACAAACAGTTATTCCTGAACTTTCTATCCATTAAATGTGTTGTTCTGGTAATCTTGTTAGAACTGTCTGTATTTTTAAGCTGTTAAGAATTCAAATAAAAACATTCTTATCTTGCCTTTAATAATAAGTTGTATATTTGAAGCAAATGAATACTCATGTGTTACTTGTTCCTGCATTTACTGTTTCCAAAAAATAATGATAGTTGTTGATTGGTGTTCATCAGCCCTCATCTGCTTCGTTAAAGCTGACTAGAGCTATCTATCTGCAGATCACAGTCCTTGAGTAGATACTGCAGAGGCAGGATTTAGCCAATTTACCAAACCAGAGTTTGCAGATTCTGCTGTTGCTTGCTAGTGTGGACAGTCTCTTTGAAGTTGGAATCCCTAGGGACAAGTTTGAGAGGGTGCTGAGTTGCTTCAAATGGTATCATATTTAACACCAGAAAAAAATCCATTGTGAAGGAGCTGGCAGCCCTGTACTGCTGTGCTGAGATGCTTTTTCTGAGAGAGTAGAATTTCGATAAAAGGACAGAATAACAATGTACTGTATTGATTTAACGTGGAAGACAACAGTGATTCTTGCTTTTTTTTATTTTTCTTTTTTTGGTATTGTTTTCTTGTCGATCCTTTTCACTTGAGCACTGTTTCCACATTTTTCCACTGTGAGCCCAGACTTGGATTAAATCACATGGGAAGCAAAGTTCCTGTATTAATTTCAGCTTGCTTTTGAAAGCATCAGCTCACATGATGGAAGCTCATCAAACTTCAGCTTGTAAATGTTCTGGCAGGCTTGGCTAGTCAACTTTCAACATTTCAGGGCTGCAAACCTCATTGCTTGTTGGTAGATACAGGAGACACAGTTCATGTATATCAGGTTTCAATGGGAAAAAAAAATATTAAGAAATGTTCTAATGCAGCAACACAAACACACAGATTTTTGTAAAGTGTGAGTAGATCATAAGTTGAGGCCCCAGAGAACTCAGTAATCAATTTAATATAAAATGACATGCAATTTATTTCTATCAATTTGCCTTATTTGCTTTTTTAAAAATTTCTTTCCATCTTTTGTTTTAAAGAGCTTTTCAAGGAGGTGCTTGTTAAAGGAGTCTTTTGGCAGGCTGTTCCCCCAAACTATGGGAAGAAGTGGGAAGTAAAATGGAGATGGCAGAAGCTGAATGATGCCTTTAAATTGACTGACAACATCATTCCCTATTATTACTACCTTGTAGACTGCGAAAGAACTAATGTACTTCAGACATCTAATGTAATTAATTCAGGACCACAAGTCTGAATCACAAATCTACATGTGGATTCAGTAGGAAAAAGAAAAGTATGGTCCGGAGGAGAAAAAATATCTTTTTGCACAGCTACCTCTAATTTTAAACAGGGTATAAATTAAACATTCTTTGATAATAATATGCAATGACAGCATAATCATATGCTAACATTTAATCACCTTTTATATACAATATTACCCTGATTCTTCTTTAAAATTTTATGTTGTATATTGCTGTACATTTTTCTTGCTGATTGATTCTCTTTATTACTACTGATTTTATTTATGCTGCTAATTTTTTTTCCTAAGCATATATTTTAATGAGTAGTTTTGTTCCGCTAACGTCTACAGAATAAGAGAATTCAGCACACCTGCCTAAATAAGATGCTTGAGATCACTGAGGAAAGAAATTGACATTTTACTTTACCCTCAGCATGGAGCCGGGGGCAAAGTTTGATCTGAAAACTTGCAAATTAACCAAAACTGTCACTCAGGAGTTATGGGCCTGAATGCTGCAAAATATGTTCTTTGAAGTCCTCATTTCAGCAAAATTATTAAAAACTTTATATCTAATTAAAATTGTAACTGCATTCCCATTTTTCAAAATCTCTATATCCTCAGGGCCAATTGGGATGAGTGAGTCTGCACCCTCCTCTCTGCAGCAGGCTGAACTGCTCCTTACAGCAATATCAGATCATTACCATCTCCCCAGCTGAGAGGGAGCAGCCATTATCATGCAGCATTATTAATCTTCTTGTCTTATCAACTTGCAAATCACAAGCCGTTGAGCCTTATGGCATGGTTCTGGGTCCATAGTTATTCATTTTGTAGGTCTACCTAGCCTTTGAGTCTCCTTAATCACCTGAAGATTGTCAGTCTCTTACCTTGGCCTGCCCCTGTGGCCCTTCTCAGCTCCTGTGAAACGTCCATGATGTTCTTTCTCTCTCTTTCTTTCTCAAGAGAAAAAAAAAGAAAAGACTTTTCTTTAAAAGAGGGAGAGAGAGAGTGCACAAGAGAGAAAGAGAGACAGTAAGGAGGATAAATTTCATTAATGGATGTGAATTAACATCCTACTGCCAAGAGCTGACCCTTTCTCCTGACATGTACGTCTAAGTCGTTCTTGTCACTCTCTCCCCCATTAATATTCTGAAAAAGACAGTACATTGAAGAGAATAGAATGAGATAGTTCCCTTCAACAGGCACTGTTGACCTTAGGTTGGGGATTTTTCTTTAATTTGCTTTTCTTAAAAATAAAATATTAATCATATTGGAAAAGGCGAGCAGAGTTCCTCTACATTTTTTCAATATATTCTGTTTTAATATTGCACTCATTAAATTAAGTCATTGAACATTTTGAACATTTTTAAGTGCCAAAAGAAGATAGAAATGTAATTTCCAAGAGAAAGTAGATGAGACAGGCTGAGGTACCCTTGTGACAACTCTTATTTCTGCCAACCTCAATGTACATGCCATAAACACTAGTCTTTGGGGATCTTAAATGCCTCCTGATCATTTTAATATTGTAAGTTTTTAATTTCATGAAAGTACAATATTCCAACATGATTTTCAGCTCTTAGTGAAATTTCAATCACAGGGTTTCTAGAACTAGTCAGATGTCATGACTGCTGTTATTAAAGATTTCAGTTTATAATATTGGTTGATGACTGCATTTGGGTGAGACACAAAACAAATGAAAATAAATATTTGACCTAGATTTTTAGAGTAATGCAGATATATTTAAGTTCACTTATATGTAGGCATTCTATTAACTATCACTATCATACGTAATGATAACTTTATGACTTTGTAATTAATATCATTTTGCCCTGCAAAAATAATATTATATGCCTATAATCACCTGGAAAGAACCTTTGCCCTTTTATCATTTCAAAAAGAAGGTCATTTAGATGAGAAACTGTGATATGAATTTGGAAAGGACTGGAGTGTACAGTGGATTAATGCACTAGCTTTTTCATCTCTGGAAGCCTGTGTTAAAAATGTGACTTAGGACACTTGTGAAATGAATTTGCTGGTACTGATGAAAACTTAAGTGTGCCTTAGTATACATAATTATCTTAAAACTTTAAGATGCAGCTAATTAACAAATTGGCCTTAAAACAGCAAAGGTCTCTACTTTAGAATTAAGATATATTTATAGCTCTTTCTGAGGATTCTGATATTTTCAGGAAGCATAAAGCCCTTACACATTATTTATGATTTGAGCTAAATTTTAAATGGCTAAATTAATGAGAAGGTAAATTTAGGTCCTTAAGTAAGAGTTCTTTGGTTTCTTATTTTAACTGTCTTAGATTGCACAGGAAATATTAATATTAACTTAGGTTTCAGTTAGATAAGTACAAAGTAGAGTAATTTGCCAATACAGCCAATCAGGCAAATTCTTCTCTAATTCTATAATTTTTCTATGGATTAGGTAGTTTTATATAAATTGGAAAATAAACACTCATATTTCATTTTATCAGATTAAACACAGTTGGGGAAAGTGGGGTAATCAGAATTTAGTGAAATATTTAACTGTATGGTTATTGGGTTGGAGCTAGCTACTTTTGGTCTATTATTTGTAAATTCCAGGACAAATGTCGCCTCATAACTGTAACTGATTTTCTCATTCATACAACATTTAACATAAGCTTCTGGTATAATGAATGATACATATAACTTGCATTCTCAGTTGCTACCATTTGAGCTTAATTTCTTATGTAGAGGGCTTCCCTGGTAGCTCAGCTGGTAAAGAATTCACCTGCAATGCAGGACACCCCAGTTCAAACCCTGGGTTGGGAAGATCCCCTGGAGGAGAATATGTTCAAATCCTGAATGATACAGATTAATGTTGTGATGCTGTCTTCTGAAGAAATTATGTTAGCTTTTTTTTTTTTCCCTTGAGGATCATTAAACAAACATGTATTCAATGCATACCATGTACCAGACACTCTCCCCAGTATATAACATACATCAAGAGAACAAAACAAAGACCTCCACCCTCATGCAGCTAATGTTCCAGTGGGCAGAGACAAACACTAAATAATAAACATACTATGTAAATTATATTGTATTTTACAAGGTGCTAAGTGTAAAGGAGAAAATAGAGCAAGGTTAAGGCAGTTGGGGATGCAAGAGTGTGGAATGGGGGTAGTAGGGAGCAAGGAAATGATTAGACTTTTGGACTCTATGGGAGAAGGCGAGGGTGGGATGATCTGAGAGAATAGCATCGAAACATGTATATTATCAAGTGTGAAACACATCTCATGGATGCATGAGACAAGTGCTCAGGGCTGGTGCACTGGGATGACCCAGAGGGATGGGATGGGGAGGGAGGTGGGAGGGGGGTTGAGGATGGGGAACACATGTAAATCCATGGCTGATTCATGTCGATGTATGGCAAAAACCACTACAATATTGTAAAGTAATTAGCCTCCAACTAATAAAAATAAATGAAAAAAAAAAAAGATTAAAATAAGAAAAATGAGGAAGTCACCCAAACGGCAATCTAGAGGAGAAACATTCCAGGAAAAGAGAACAAAACCATTGCAGGGTTTTTGCAGAAGGGTAACATGATCTAGGTTATATTTTTAAAGGATTAGTCAGGTTACTGTGTTGAGAAAAGATTGTAGGTGCAAGAGTAGTGACCAAGACAAAAAAGAGCTTGACTAAACTTTCAACAGATTTCTACCTGACTATAGGCTCCCTACCTTCCTTTTCTTAGAACATTAACTTTAGAATACTTACACTTGTAAATTCTTCCTCAGACCTTTTGAGATATAAATTTTTTCCAGGCCTCTTGCCAGTTTTACAACCCAGGAATGTCTTTCTCAAGGCTCTGGGAGCCATCTCTTTGAGATGTAATCATCTAGAAGAGGGTGTCCCTATCTCCCAGGCTCTGTGGGAGGGCAGCAGCCTAGCTTGGATAAGCACCAATTAGCAAACAGGGATGATCTAATCACTTCGACAGCCACCCCCTGAGCTTCTGCAAGACTTTTCCACTAGCTCATTCTAGTGCTTAGACGTTCTTCTGCTTTTTGTTTCAGCAGAGTTAAAGTTGAATTCAATATGCTTCCATATGGAAATAGTCTTGAATACAAGTCTTATTTGTCTTTTTCCAAGAAAAGTTTCTTTTGTAATTCAAGCAGAAAGATCTATTAGGAGGCTCTTAGGTTATCTAGGCAAGAGATGATGGTGGTATAGATATGGGTGATAGTAGTCAGAATACACTTTAAAGCTAGTCTTTACTCATAGAATTGGCTAGAGGAAGGAATATGAAGTCAGATACATCTCCAAGGTTTTTGACCTCAGTGATTGGAAGGAAGGAATTCCTGTCTGTGTGATGAGGTAGGTTATGGATTAAGCATGTCAGTAGGTTTGTCTGAACTCACCTTGAGTCCTTGTACAATTGAAAGAAAGCATTTAAATATTCATTTTCAAAGCAACAGTTTCTCATTGGAGTCACTTGTTCACGCAAACCATTCTTACTATTTTTGTTCTAAAAGAAGAGATGTATTGCTTTGAATGATTCAAAATGTTCATTTTCATTAGTGCCAGGAATAATTTTATTTTTATTGTGGATAAGCATCATGTATAATGCTATATAAGAAGAGATGTATTGCTTTGAATGATTCAAAATGTTCATTTTCATTAGTGCCAGGAATAATTTTATTTTTATTGTGGATAAGCATCATGTATAATGCTATATATATATATATATATATAATGTATAATCAGCCAGCTATGTTCCAAAGGTGAGTTTAAAGAACCTATTTACTAAAGCCATGAAGAATGTGCTTGTCAGAGAACTATAATCAGTATCCTATGATAAACCTTAATGGAAAGTTATGAAATGTATGTAATATGAAAAAGAATACTTATACATGTAAAGCTGAGTCATTTTGTTTTACTATGGTAATTAACACAACATTGTAATTCAACTTTACCTCAGTAAAAAAAAAAAACGAACGTGCTTGTGACAGTGTTATAGCCACGCTTTCCAGGAAACAGACTCACTCAGAAGGACAATGCAGATAGTGGAGTGCAGTTTATTACACCGGCGGGCCCAAGGCAGAGTCTCCTCTTAGCCAAGGGCCCCGACCAGCATTTGTGAAAATCTTTTATACTCCATGTGTCCAAACCCACTACCCCAATTCCCTTGAGACTTACATAAACAAAAGAAGGGTAAATACAACTACAATAACCCCATCATTCACGTGTTATGTGTTCAAACCGTCAATAATCAATAAGCCCGCAGTTACATTCCAAATAGTTAATAACTGATAAGCCTGTGCTTACATTCTGATAGATAGTGTCCGGAGGCAGGGGTGATTAGTGTCTGTTCTTCAAGATTCCCCTGCCCAGAGGGGGGTCTTATCCTTCCATTGTCATTCCCACAGGCGCTAAGCACAGAGTTCAGAGTCCACTGGAGAGGTGGCCGCGCACGATCAGCACAGACAGGCCTGAGATGGAGTCCAGGCCCTATGAATTCCTTCTTCAACAGGAGTAACAGAATTAAAACAGTGTCTTCGTAAATGATCTCTGGAGGTAGGGCTGATGGTACAGTTGATATTACAGAACTGGGCTTTCTGATAATAGTGGCGATGTTAGCATTTCATTACCGGAAGGAAAGGTAAAAGCTGGGAGCAATTGTTGTGAGGTATAATAGAAAGGCTGGAGTAGTAACTAGAACAATATAACCTGCAAAGAACCCAGTGCTCTTAGGGGCAAGGTTTATGAACAACCAACAAGAACGATGCTCAATTTATATAACTAAGAGAAATCAAGAATAGGTGATCAGGAGACTGAAAACTTATTTCCAAATACAGGAGTTGAGATTTCAAAATATGGATTTGAGGAGGACATAATTCATCCCACAGTAGTACCCATTTATGGTTTTCCCCAGGGCTGTATTAATGCTTTCATCCTCTGTTGTAAAATAGTCTGATGGGTTCTGAATGGTCTTCATATTCTACAGAGAAAAATGCCAGTTCACTGTATCGAGTCCTTCCTATTAATTAGACCTGGTTATCAAGAAATCTTGAGTACATTGGAGGCCTATGCATGATAAGTACATGTTCAAAAGGTTAGGAGATAAACTCAACAAAAGGATCCACACCATTAGTGAGATCTTTAGGGATCCATGGTATAAGGCACGGCACAATATACCTTTTTAATGAGGTTTAAAAATTTCTCTTGATGAAATTTACATTCAATAAATGCTTTAATTAACCCAATTAGCCATATTTTTAAAGAAACCAGAAAGAAAATAATACTAATTTATCTGTTAATAACTGATAATTTTAACCCAATATTGTTCTTAGTACATACTATACACTCCTAACCCTTGGAATACAAGAAAATAAAACTAAAAAGTTTGAGAACAATGTTGGCAGATGCCAACTGATGTGTACTAGTAGAAAAAAGAACAGACTTTTGCCAAATTCCAGAGACTTTCATAATAAACACACTTTTTAGGCATAAAAATACAACAAAATGTATGGAAGAAGTTGCATGTCTCTCACAATTTTATAAAGAGCTATTCATATCTCTTTCTTCTCATACTGGCCAAAGGCAAATTTCTCTGAGCCCAAACTAAAGCATTTATTATTCTGTTGAAGTCTCAGAAGGTATGTATTCTGAGATCCAAATAAGATTTAGAAAATTCCTCCTGGTTTATTCTTCAAATGTCAATTATTTGTAGTAAACCAATTTTATTTTTATTCTCAGTGGAAAAAGAGGAAATAAAACACTTTACATTTAACCAAAGAAATGTTTGTATCATATACTGCAAACAGCAGAGGAAGTAATAAATGGAAACTCTACTTAAAAATCATGTGCTTCTGCTTTATTACATGCCCTTTAGAACAGTTGGTTTATCAGTTAACAGAAACAGTTCACTCAAACTAATGTTTTGAAATTATTTTTAAAAGAGAAACACTAACATTTTTTGATCCTTGACAATATAAATATATTGTGAAAGAATTCTGGTTAGTAGCTTACAGATAGACATTCTTAGTGTGCATATGTTACTTTGCTTGTCCTTCCTTCATTATCCCTATATAAGAATGATATGTAATGAAGTTATGAAAAAGACCGGATACATGAGATACCATATTTCCTAGATTTCTGGAAGACAGCAAACTCAATGCATATTAGGACTGGTTCTTACATTTTAAATGTATTTTCTAGGAGAAATAGTTTTAGAAATCTTTATTGGGTAAATTACTGAATGATTTAGTCAGATCTTATGACTAGTGGAATTGTAATATCAAGGGACTGATAAAGTCTGTATCTGTACATACATGAGAGAGAGTAATCTTTCATAAGTTTCCATTAAAGTATTTTGCAAGGGATATTTGGCAACTTGGATCCATTTTTTTTTTTTTCTTTCAGTGACTGTCCAATGTTTATTCTAAAATTTTCCTTTTTGTATATTAATTTCAAAAAAGTCATTTCTAGTCCCCAGACTTACCTACCAATAATGTGGCAAAATCCAGTTTTGTATCTATTGTCAACATTCACTATTGGTATTACGAAGTACGGAAGAGTGATCAGAGGATGGGAGAGGATAAGGACCAGAAATACGTAGTGAATTAGTAGTGAAAAGTGTCATGTGTAGAAAGACATCGTTAACAAGATCCTGTTCATTCACTTGACTTATTTAGTGCACTCCTGGTAGAAGCCATGTGTTGTCCTAGGCCTGGGGTTATTGTGATGAGCTGAAGGAAGCATAACTTGGCTGTCACGTAGCTCACAGCCTAACAGAGGATCATTGCTTGAATGACCACACAGCATTCAGAAGCAGGATACTATTAAACTTATGATGAAAGGATGTGACCTAGACTGTGGGTTCAGGGAACATTTTCATGAGAACATTAAACTTGAGCTAAGATTTGAATGATATATATGGATGCACAAGGGGAAATTTGTTGGATGAAACAGAGAACTTCTAAGAAAAGGAAAAAACGCATGGAAAGAGCCTAGGGCATGCAGGGCACTGATGGAAGGTTTTAATTTAAGGCTAGAACAGGGTGGGCAAAAAGGAGAGTGTCTTAAGATAAGGCTTGAGAAACAGGCAGGAACTACATCACACAGGGTCTTGTGGTCCAGGGAAAGATTTTACCCTTTATCCTAAGACAAGTAGTACGTAGTAGTAACCCTTTATCCTTCACCAGTAGTAAGTTGGTGAAGACTTTCACTATATCTTCATGTAATAATTTAGTGTATAGGCCATGTGGCTGTAACAACATAACCCTAATATATTGGTTCAAGTAAGAATGAAGTGTTGTATTTTTTTCTTTTTCTCTTGTCTATAAGAGTCCAAGGCATACAGGCAGTTCTATTCCAAGGAGCCTTCCACTGACCCAAGCTGCTGAGCCACTCTGCCAGCCTTGTATTTATGCTTCCTTGGGTCCTCCATATTTCTATTTCTAGAGAGTAGGAAGGGAGAAGAGAAAGTTAAGGACAAGAGTCTTCGTCTTTAGCAAGCACATAGTAATTCCATTATATTATTTGACCCGAACCAAATCACATGGGTAAAATATTAATTTTCTGTAAAGATTATTTCCTTGCAGATTGTTTAATGGCCATGATATAGGCATTTACTTAAGGATGGCTAGGAGCAGGGGAGATATAGTAAACATTTTTCAAATATTCTGAAGCTCAGTTTAAAAATGGGTGACATAAATGTGAGTTAATCAGAAAACATAGGAACAGTCAAGTGTTGACAAACTCCAATAATTTGCAGTGTCTTTTCTGCATAAAGCCTTCACTGTCAAATGTGATTTGACTAAATTTCAATTACCATCTTATACACACAACTTAGAAAATGTGTGTATCCAAAACTGACATATCAATGAAGACTTGACATAAAGAGTTATCAGCAAGACATCTACTAAACAGGATTTGGGGTAGGACTACAGGGAAGAGTTCAATTTTTCTTATCAGTTTGACTGAAAAATATCTTGGCTCCAGTGAAAGCAGATTTGGGAGAAAAGATAATGAGTTCCGTTCAGTTACCAAATTCAACAAACAATTCCTACATCCCTATTCTGAGTTACTGGAAGTACAATGATGAAAAACACACAATTTCTGGAAAGATAGATGTATAATTAATTGTCATGGTAGGTAGTTATAGTAAGTTATATTCATGATATGGTGGCTAAGTAAAACAGAATAATAAACTGTATTAAAGAAGGAAATTTATATTGCAAGGAGGAGAATTTGAATGGTTAATTTGAATCATGAAATATGAATTACAACTTCTCCAGTAGACAATGAAAAAGCATTTTATCAAAAGGGAATTACGTGTGTTAAGGTGGAAAAAAAAATCATTTGAAATATCATTTGTTCATTTGGCAAATATCCAGGAACTTTTTTAGTTCTCTGGAGATATAAGTAATACAGTAAAAAAAAAAAAAAAAAAAAAAAAAGTCCCTAACTGCATGGAGCTTATTGTCTAGTGGGGGAGATATAGAATAAGCAAATAAACTAATTAAATATGAGAAAAAGTGCTATGGAGAAAAAGAAAACATGGAAGGGAAACAGATTATTGTGTGCTGCTTGCATGAAAAGAAAATGATGGTATTTTGAATTAGGGCATTTGGACTGAGTAAGTAACTGATAAGATGATATTAGAGTAAGATACCTGAAGGAAGGAAGGAAGCAAGCCATGTAGTTATGGGATACGTATATGTGTGTGCATGCGTGCACATTCATAGCTGGTTGTGGTGTTTACAGGAAGAGGTAATATTAAGTGAAAAGTCCATGAACTTGGAATGGCTTTGATGATGTTTGATTCACTGAAATGGAATGAACAAGAATGAAAATGTAAATATTGAGAAAGGTGGGCCAGAAGGGTTAATAACACGTAGGGCCTTGTAGGTAATTGTTCAAACTTTGCCTTCTGCTCTGAAGAGTGACAAGTTTATTTTAGGATTGAAAGGGTTCTCTATGGCTGCTATGATAAAAATACATGCAGAAAGTAAGGATGGAAGCAAACAATTCAGAAGCCTACAAGAACAATCCAATATGGCTTGATTGAGAAACTTCATGCTTTTTATGTTCTTCTTCATGAAAAGAACAGATGAGAGTTGAACTTAGAAGGGTAGCTGAGGCCAAATAACAATGTCTCTTGCATACCAGGCGTAAGAATTAGATCTGGTCTAGTATAGTAAGGAACTATTCAAGCATTCTAAAAAAGAAAAATCTGATCAGCTGGCACCAAACACAAATTAATCCAAGTTCTATACTATTATCCATGCTCTCAGCATCTTGGTTTCTCTTTTTATGTGAACCTCTTTTTCACATATCTGCATTCACCAAGAAACATAGCTGCCAACAGATCCTGGCCTTGTATCTCACACTTTCAAAATTAGTGTAACTAATCTCTATCTCTTCCAAATTAAAAATAAATAATGGAGTATGTATGCATTGATCTTAGACCATGGAGCAGGATCTATTAATGGGAAGGCTCTACTATAACCCTGTTAGGAGTTTTGTGTTTTCTTAGGGTATAATAAGCAGGAAGGAATGTCACATCTACCCCACAGTGAGAAAAAGCTAGATAAGCTACAAAGAATAACTTTTAAAAATTCCTTAGAGATCTGAATGACAGGGAAACTGAGTACCCTGAATCTGAGGATGAATATGCTCTTTTAAGAAGAGAGAGGATGTACAGATGATCTTACCTTTGCTGAAATATTAGAAGAAATATAATGACTGTTATACAAATCGTTAAGAAGAAATCAGTTAAATTGTTAACAAATTTCTGAAGACAGAGTGTGGCTAGATGGACAACATAGAACCTTTGTGAACCCCAGACACAAGGGAGATTTTGTGCAAACTCACAGGCTCTCTTCTATGACCCCACTAGGTGTTGATGGGAGAGACTGTGAGCAGGCAAGACACTAGAGAAAGTTCCCTTCAGTACTGTAGGCAATGATAAAGGATTATCTATTTCTGCAGGAAAGGAACAAAACTTCACTCCTCACCTCAAAACTCCTCTTTAACAGAAAAAAAAAAAAAAAAGGTTTAAGATAGAGACAGAAAGAAGGAGAAGAAGAGAAAGATTAGAAGAAGAAGAAAAGAAAAAATTCCTTGAATAGACAGTGGCTTAGAATTACCCCAAATAATGAAAGATATCAAACCACATACTCAAAAAGTTTGAGCACCTCTAGCAGGATAAATATGATCATACACACACACACACACACACATATCTATTAAGGCACATCATATTCAAGCTACTAAAAATAAGAGATATTGTAGAAAGGAAATAAAGAAGGCTGACAGAGTAAAAACGACACAGCATATAGAGAGAATTATATTATATATTAGAACTCTTGTCAGAAAATGAAAGCTGAAAGAATAGTAGAGTGACATTTTTTTTTTAAGTGTTGAAAGAATACAGAGGGCTTCCTAGAATCCTATACTAGGTAAAAATTTCCTTCAAAATAAAAGTAACATACAGAATCATATATCAAAGTTTGTCATACTCTATTAAAAGCAAGATCCAGCTGTTGGCTATCTATAAAACAGTTTATTGTCAAACACAAATAGATTGAAATTGAAAATATGGAAAAAGACATATGATATAAATGATAATGATAGTGGCAGTGGCCATGTTTATGTTGGATAAAAATAGACTTTAATATGAGAAATGTTATAGGAGAAAAAGATAAGTGTTTAGTAATGATAAAAAGGTCAATATATGAAGGAGATATAATATTTATATACACATATATATAAACACCTTATAAAAATATACTTTATATATACTTTATACTTTTTTGTAAAATACATACTTTATAGATGTATACTTTATATTTTTTATAAAAAACATAAAATAAAAAATGTAATTTAAGAGACAAACAATGATGATAGTTGGTATTTTTAATACTCGCTTCTCAGTAATTGACAGCAACACTAAATTGAAGACTAATAAGAATATAGAAGAATTAAACAACACTATCAACAACTTGATAGAATATTCCACCCCATTTTCCATAAAAGAAAAACTATATATACACTGTGGGTTTCATCAAAGTTTAAATCCTTTCCTTCAAAGGTGGTCATTAGTAAAAGGAACAGACAAGCCACATACCAAGAAACTATTTGTAAATCAGGTATCTGATAAGTACTGTATCCAGAATATATACAAATTTTGTGACTTAATAGAAAGACAAACAATCCAATAAAAATTGGACAAAAGATGTGAATGAGTACCAAAGATGATATATGCATGGACAATAAGACAAACGAAAAGATGCTCCACATTATTATTGAATGTTATGACACAAGATAACACTACATACCCACTAACTGCTCCAGGAAATAGGCATTATTGTTGTTGAAGATACAGAGAAAGTGGATCCTCAAGTATTATTGTCAAGAAAGTAAAAGGAGACCTAACTTTGGACAGAGCTTGATACTGTCATACAAAGCTAAGCATGCTCTTATAAGAGCTAACAATTCTACCCCTACGTATTTATCCATGAGAAAGGAAACCACATGTTCACACACAGATTTGTATTTGTATATTCATAGCAGCTTTATTTTTATTAAACATAAACTGGAAAAAATCTAAATGGACATCAACTGGTGACTAGCTAAGCAAAATGTGATATATTCATACAATGACGCACAAGTTAATAATAAAAAAATAAATAAAAAATAATAAAAAGGAAACACCTGATAGAAAGCAGCAACATTATATCCTCAGTAATATTATGCTAAGTGAAAAAAGCCAAAGTTAGATGACTCCATATTTGTATGATTACATTTTTATGAAATTTCTTAGAAAAGATGTTATAGACACAGAATACAAGTTAGTGGTTTACTGGAAATAGTGGTGGAATGGGGGAATTGATTGCAGTTGGTCATGGGAAGGAATGTTTTGGACAATGGAAGTGTTCTTAAGCCAGATTGTGCTTATGGCTGATGACTGTATAAGGTTACTAACATTTATTGAACTGAACACTTAAGATGAATGTTACAGTACATTAGTTATACCTAATGGGAAAGTGAAGAGGAACTAAAGAGCCTCTATATGAAGGTGAAAGAGGAAAGTGAAAAGGCTGTGTTAAAACTCAACATTCAAAAAATTAAGATCAAGACATCCAGTCCCAACACTTCATGGAGAATAGGGAAAAAATGGAGAGAGTGACAGGCTATATTTCCTTGAGCTCCAAAATCACTGTGGACAGTGACTACGGCCATGAAAGTAAAAGATGCTTGCTCCTTGGAAGGAAAGCTATGACAAACTTAGTGTGTTAAAAATCAGAGACATCACTTTGTTAACAAAGGTCCATATAGTCAAAGCTATGGTTTTTCCAGTAGGTATGTACAGATGAGAGAGTTGGACCATAAAGAAAGCTGAGCACCAAAGAATTGATGCTCTTGAACTCTGGTGCTGGAGAAGAGTCTTAAGAGCCCCTTGAACAGCAAGGAGATCAAACCAGTCAATCCTAAAGGGAATCAACCATGAATATTCACTGGAAGGACTGATGTGGAAGCTGAATCTCCAATACTTTGGCCACCTGATGCAAAGAACATCAGGTCTTTTCTTTTCATTAGAAAAGACACTGATGCTGGTAAAGAGTGAAGGCAGGGGGAGAAGGGCACAACAGAGGACAAGATAGTTGGATGGCATCACCAACTCAATAGACATGAGTTTGAGCAAACTCCAGGAGATGGTGAAGGACAGGGAAGCCTGGTGTGGTGCAGTCCATGGGGTTGCAAAGAGTTTTTCATGATTGAGCAACTGAACAACAACAGTTATACTTGAAGAAAGCATTAAAGAAAAAAATTAAAAGGCTTTTAGTGAGAGGGCTTCTTTGGTGGCTCGGACAGGTAAAGATTCCTCCTGCAATGTGGAGACCCAGGTTTGATCCCTGGATCAGGAAGATCCTCTGGAAAGGGAATGACAACCTGCTCTAGTATTCTTGCCTGGAGAATCCCATGAACAGAGGAGGTTGATGGGCTTTAGTCCATGGGGTCACAAAGAGTCAGATATGACTGACTAACTAACACTTACTTTCACTATCTAATTCTACCCAATATCATTTTCTTGTTTTCTCTTTGGCTTGGATGAGGTATCCTCTTCAAAGCATTTCTGTACTGGAGAGGTAGAGAATCAGCCAACTTTTTACCTGCTACATCTCTCATTTAATCTAAAGGGCAAATCACAATAAAATAAGGTAAAACAAAGACTGATCCAGGTATTAAATTTAGAAACTGTAGATATTAGCAAATATTTTAGCCATCTTTCCATAGCCTCTGTATCTTTCTTAAAACTGAACAAATAATGATGGCTTTGAGTAGTGAACTGTTGTTAGCCATCAGTGAGAAAATAATATGAATTTAAATGTGTTTGTGTGCTCACTTGCTCAGTTGTGTCTGACTCTTTGTGAACCCATGGATTGTAGCATGGGCTCCTATGTTCCATGGGATTTCCCAGGCAAGAATACTGGAGCGGGTTGCCATGCCTTCCTCTAAGGATTCTTCTCAACCCAGGGATCAAACCTGTGTCTCGTACATCTGCATATCAGGTGGATTCTTTACCATTGTGCCACCTGGGAAGCAGAGAAGTTACATAGCTGCTTTCAACAAAAATAGGGAAACATGGTTAAGTTTTCCAGAAATACATGCCTTGATAGGTATTTATGTGCCTATAACACATTCAGTTCAGTTCAATTCAGTTGTTCAGTAGTCTCCAAATCTTTGTGACCCCATGGACTGCAGCACGCTAGACTTCCCTGTCTATCACCAACACCTGGAGCTTACACAAACTCATGTCCATCTAGTTAGTGATGATGTCCAATCATCTCATTCTCTGTCACCCCCTTTTCCTCCTGCCTTCAATCTTTTTTTTTTCTTTTTGTTTTTTTTTCATTTATTTTTATTAGTTGGAGGCTAATTACTTTACAATATTGCAGTGGGTTTTGTCATACATTGACATGAATCAGCCATGGATTTACATGTGTTACCCATCCTGATCCCCCCTCCCACCTCCCTCTCTACCCGATCCCTCTGGGTCTTCCCAGTGCACCAGGCCTGAGCACTTGTCTCATGCATCCAACCTGGGCTGGTGACCTGTTTCACTATAGATAATATACATGTTTCGATGCCTTCTCTCGAAACATCCCACCCTCACCTTCTCCCACTGAGTCCCAAAGTCCATTCGGTACATCTGTGTCTCTTTTTCTGTTTTGCATATAGGGTTATCATTACCATCTTTCTAAATTCCATATATATGTGTTAGTATGCTGTAATGTTCTTTATCTTTCTGGTTTACTTCATTCTGTATAATGGGCTCCAGTTTCATTCATCTCATTAGAATTGATTCAAATGAATTCTTTTTAATGGCTGAGTAATATTCCATGGTGTATAGGTACCACGGCTTCCTTATCCATTCATCTGCTGATGGGCATCTAGGTTGCTTCCATGCCCTGGCTATTATAAACAGTGCTGCGGTGAACACTGGGGTGCATGTGTCTCTTTCAGATCTGGTTTCCTCAGTGTGTATGCCCAGAAGTGGGATTGCTGGGTCGTATGCTCCGGCCTTCAATCTTGCCCAGCATCAGGGTCTTTTCCAATGAATCCATTCTTTGCATCAGGTGGCCAAAGAACTGGAGTTTCAGCTTCAGAATCAGTCCTTCCAATGAATATTCAGGACTGATTTCCTTTAGGACTGACTGGTTGGATCTTCTTGCAGTCCAAGGGACTCTCAAGAGTCTTCTCCAATACCACAGTTCAAAAGCGTCAATTCTTTGGCACTCAGCTTTCTTTATAGTCCAGCTCTCTCATCTGTACATGACTACTGGAGAAAACATTGTTTTGACTGGATAGACCTTTGTTTGCAAAGTAATGTCTCTGTATTTTAATATGCTGTCTAGGTTGGTCATAGCTTTCCTTCCAAGGAGCAAGCGCCTTTTAATTTTGTGGCTGCACTCACCGTCTGCAGTGATTTTGGAGCCCCTCCCCACCCCCCTGCCAAATAGTCTCTCACTGTTTCCATCCTTTCTGCATCTATTTGCCATGAAGTAATGGGACCGGATGCCATGATCTTAGTTTTCTGAATGTTGAGCTTTAAGCCAACTTTTTCACTCTCCTCTTTCACTTTCATCAAGAGGCTCTTTAGTTCTTCTTCACTTTCTGTCATAAAGGTGGTATCATCTGCATATCTGAGGTTATTGATATTTCTCCCCGCAATCTTGATTCCAGCTTGTGCTTTATCCAGCCCAGCATTTTGCATGATGTATTCTGTTTATAGGTTAAATAAGCAGAGTGACAATATACAGCCTTGACGTACTCCTTTCCTGATTTGGAACCAGTCTATT
This sequence comes from Cervus canadensis, assembly GCF_019320065.1. Taxonomy (NCBI): domain Eukaryota; kingdom Metazoa; phylum Chordata; class Mammalia; order Artiodactyla; family Cervidae; genus Cervus; species Cervus canadensis. Next base: position 49,857,196 of record NC_057388.1, read on the forward strand.
GTTCCATGTCCAGTTCTAACTGTTGCTTCCTGACCTGCATACAGATTTCTCATGGCCCTATAACATGGGTAAAACTCAAATAGGGTTGTAAGTTAAGTCACAGTGACAAATTAAATTAGTTCTGATAGTTCTTATCTCCATTTGTCCAGCATTTGAGACAACAGTATGTATGTTCAGGAGGAGTCCAAGAACAGGATAAACTTCTATCATGTAAAATACATTTCTACCACATGATTAATGTATTATTTCTATACAAGTGGAAGGGCACACAGTGGAAAAATATAAGATGAAATTGATAATCAAAAGTTGATCCAGTTAGGATAGAGAACAGGTTACAGACGGAAATGACTGAAGTTTGGCTATAAAATTTTTGGAACCAAGTAATAGAAAGTTTTGAGTTCTGAAACTTTATTTAAGAGCTTTAGTCTACTTTTAATGGCCTTCCTGGGTGGCTCAGTGGTAAAGGACCTGCCTGCCAATGCAGGAGATTCGGGTTAAATTTCTGGGTTGAGAAGATCCCCTGGAGGAGGAAATGGCAACCCACTCCAGTATACTTATCTGGAAAATCCCATGGACCGAGGAACCCGGCAGTCTAGAGTCCATGAAGTCACAAAAGAGTCAGACATGACTGAGCAACTAAACAGCAATAACAACTACTTTTAACAGGGAAGTAACCGGGACTTCCCTGGAGGCCTAAGGGTTAAGAATCTGCCTTATAAAGCAGGGGACACAGGTTTAGTTCCTGGTTGGGGAACTAAGATCCCACATGCCTCCTGCCACAACTAAGGAATCTGCACCACAATGAAAGGTCCTGCATGACACAGTAAAGATAAACTAAATAAATTAAAAAAAAAAACCAATCAGGGAAGTAACAATATGAAAGCAGCATTTTATAAATAGTGCTCTTGTGTAAGAGAACTGAAGTGATTAGAATATGAAGAATGAAACATTTAGATGTTTTTATTACAATAAGCCAAGGATATTGTAGTAACTAGGAAAGTGACATTGATGATGAAAATAACATTAAACCCAGTCGTCAGTTGTTGAAAATTTTCTGTGTAGCAAGCACTGTGTTAAAGTTTTACATTAATTATTTTAATATGTATTTTACATGAATTTTTAAATTTTTACATTAATCATTTTATTTGCATTAATTAATTTATTTTACATTAATTATTTTCTCCTAAATCCCATTTGGACAGTAATAAGTCCAGGACATTCAGTGTTTGGATTTGTAATCTGACTTAGATAAGTGAAGAATTTTCTCAGTGTTCTTTAGTTGGAAAATGGTAGAGCAAAGATACAAGCTGAAGTCTTTCTTCCTAACCATATACCAAGAGCAAGGATTAATAGTGTATGTTGGACTGAGGAAACCCACTTTAGAAATTCTATTAAGGCTTATTTGTTGACTCTGGAGTTTAGCTTTCCATTTAGGAATCAGGAGAACCACACTGAGAACAGTAGACCTGTGTAGCAGGATAGGTTCTGACACCCATAATATTCGTGTAACTGTGCAACACATCTGATAGGAATTATGTATTTCCATTTACTTTTGTATATGATGTACAAAATTATACAAAGGTAAATTGAATGTCTAGAAGTGATTTTCTAACATAGGGATATGGCTAAGGTTTTAGTTTCCATCATATCAATAATAAAGGCCTTAATTATGGAGAATACTATGTTGAGATTAACCTTGCAAAGAGGGCTGAGATCCCAAAGCATTGAACCATTTAGTTTCCTTTAAACTAAGTGAGAATCTTGAATTGACATGATATACACCTTAAACCTCAATGTTATTTAAAATTTTGTCAGGTTTTCACATAGCAGTATTTGAAGCAAAGCAAGCCAACCATAATTCTTTGTCAGTAATTCTCTCAAAAATCAAATATTAAATTATTTTATAATTACACTAATGGGAAAGTCCATATGATATCAGAATACTTTAAAATATAAGTTAAAATTATATCCATATATTTTACTTCTTAAAAGTGATTATTCTATCAATAATAAGTCTGTGGTTTTTAAGGCACCACTGATTAATTCTCAGTTTAGTGGATTTAGAGCCATACAGAAAAAGTACATCCCAGGAACTCATCAATCAGCTCAGTCACATGATCAGGAGACTCATTTAATTAATAATACCACTTCATATTCATATAGCATTTTGTAAATCTTCTATCTTTAAATTTGGCAGACATGCTTTATCTGCAACAAAGAAAACAATCAGAATCAAGAATAAGATTTAATGTGTAGTGCTTTAATATATGAGATCAAAGACAGCCATCATTTTTTTTTCAGATAAAGGGAAATTTGATTACCAAGCTTAAGTATGCTGTATATTAAATGAAATTCTGATCATAAAGAAAGGTACTATCTACTCAAAAGTATAATTTCTGTACTTTGAAAATCATCTCAGCAAGAATTATCTTCCTCTATCAAATTGTAGCACTTGTCAAAATCAACTGTAAAGCATCTCAAGTGCTCTTCTGAATCAACAAAACAGATGTATAGCTATGTGAGGTTGCAAGGAGAAAGAAATAACAGTGAACTGTGATGCCCATCAGTGCCCTTAATCTCTTGAACCCACACTTAACATGGTTGACACGGCAGGTCTTTAGGACTTTCCTCACACAAGGGAAATGCAAGGCTGATTCTTAATAATATGTAAAAATATGTAAAAATAATTTTCTCCTTTGCTTCTAGACTTTCGTTCTTTCTTTATATTCTTAAATAGGCCTTAGACATGTAGCATGGCATTATTTTTTCCTTTGGTCTACTAGTAATTATAAGAAATTTTTTATGATGCACTTGGAGAAACTAGAAGATCAAACTCTAGAAGTCAAAAAGGAAATAATTATTTTATCACAAGTACAATTTTTGCTTTAATCAAATTACTTTTCTCCCTTACAGATAAGCAGGTCTTTGTAGCATGTAAAACCAGAAGCCCTAGTGTAAGACTTGACGCCAACTCTTTGTTTGAGCCCAGGCAGGTTAGTTAATTTCTTTATGCCTTCAATGAAAAATGGATAGGATAATGTACTGACCTTAAGAGATAGTTTTGAAGATTACCTGAGATGCATCCTGGTAAGGCATTGAAAATACTGCCTGGTACCCAGCACTCAAATGTGATTCTTATATTTTTGTCTCTTATTCTTCATTTCATTAATATTCAGATGCTGTGGTTCTCTCTTTGTCAAATGATAGTGACCAAATAATAATGTACCCTAGTGTACTGTAAGAAACTACTACAAACCTGAGTCTTAGAGATTATGTTTATGATTTATATGCATATTTAACAGCTAACAATGGAAAATATCTTATTAGGCTAGCTAAATATAGATACTTTGTGTTTTTTCAGAGAATGTCATCCAAGTACAGGACAAACATTGCTGGTTGATATAGACATAAACCACGTGGCTGATGTTATGATTTTTGTGGTCCCATCACAGGCACATTTAGCTTATGTGTTGACTTCAGAACCTAACCACTGTGTCAGGTCCATTACGGTGAGAAAACCATCTGGTGGAATGAGAGTGGGAGGTTTTCTTGGGGCCACTACAGATAACCCCCAACTTTGAAACTCAGAACACTGGCTGGATTTCCCTAATCTTCTATACTGTTTCTCTGAAGATTTTAGTGAGGGAGTGATGAGAACAGAATGGGAAATACATCCATAGCTCCAGACTATGAAGACACCACTTAGAAAGTAGGTTTTGAAAAATCGGCCCTGAGAAGCAAGGAAGCAAAAACAAGACATCACCTAAGGAACCTTATCCCATTACATCCATATATGGATGACTTTTTTTCTCTACATTACACTGTCATACTCAAAATTTAAGATTCCATCGGTGTATGAATAAATGAGCATCTTTCCTGTTTTCTCTTACCATCCCTAGTATCTCTAAGAAACCACGTTATAGACTGAATGTTTGTGTCACCTCAAAATTCATATGTTGACATCTTAGCCCCCACCCCCTCAGTGTGGCTGTATTTGGATTAAGGAAGTAATAGAAGTTAAATGAGGATCATTAGGGTGAGGCCCTGATCTAACATAATTAGTGTTTTTATAAGAAGAGACATCAGAGTGCTCCCTTTCTGTTTCTGCAAAGTCACACAGGAAAGGCTGTATGAATTTATAGGGAGAAAGTGGCCATCTGTAACCCAAGGGAAGAGGTTGCACCAGACACTAAGCCTGCTGACGCTTTGGTCTTGGACTTCTAGTCTCCAGAACTATACAAAATTTCTTCTGTTTAAACCACCCAGTCTATAGTATTTTGTTATGGCAGCATAAACCGATTAGTACAAACTATCCCATGTATCCTTGGTTGCTTTTATTATCAGTATCAAAGTATTTTCTGTACTCTCTCTTATAAAGCATCTTGAGATTGGGTCCTTGTTTGTTTCAGGATTAGGTTTGGCCAATGACTTGCTGTAAAAAATAGATGAATGGATGAAGCTTCTTTATTAACTGAACTTATGTAACTATTGCTATTGGGCTTTCCTGGTGACCTGGTAAAGAGTCTGCCTGCAGTGCAGGAGACCCGGGTTTGATCCCTGAGTCAGTAGGATCCCCTGGAGAAAGGATTAGCTACCCATTCCAATATTCTTGCCTAGAGAATTTCATGGACAGAGAAGCCTGGGGGGGGGCTACAGTTCATGGGGTCGCAAAGAGTTGGACATGACTGAGCGACTAACACTTTCACTTTTTTTTCTTTTCACCTATTGCTAAAAACTCACTGAATATCCTTTGATAGAAGTGAGTTAATCACATTTAACAGAACATTATATATATCTTTAAGATTATCAGAAACAGGTAAAAAAATAACACTAAAACCTAACAGCAAACAATGTAAGCAAATATATCACAAAAATGCAAATACAAGTGGATACTGAGAAAAATAAACCCTCTGACTTCAGGAAAACAAACAGATGAAAGTTGTAATAAGATACTCTTTTAAAAAGTGAGCTCAGTTTCCAAAAGATCATTAACATTCAAATTTACAGAGATTGTATTTCCTATTATATTTTAGAAAATAACCTAGCAATATACATTTAGATACTTTGTTATTTATACAAGTTTGCCTATTGTTTCCAATTCTAGATTCCATCCTAAGAAAATAATCTTCAAAGCAGAAAAAGTTTTGTGCTAAAAGATTTGATTTCTTCTGAATTCATGTAATTCTAGAAAAGGGCATTGTGAAAATTTGTGCTTAAAGTGTGCATAACTGTCACTCATTTTAATTATGGAAATCAAACACTGTTTATCTTGAGATCTTATTCTCTTAACTCAGTTGTACTTTGAGGTGCTCATTTCCCTCTCTTGGGTAATATATATTCTTGGAAGTCTGCTGCCTAGAAAATGTGAGGAAAGCCCCCAGTCTATATTCCCCATGGTCACTCTGAGGTGTCCATTGACCTGTCCATGCAGTCTGTTCCAAAGCCATCACTCTGGTGGTTCTTACACACCATGACCTTTAGAAGTTTTCTACTATCTCCAAGGTCTCAATGAATCATACTTCAGTGTTCAAGCAAACATGAACTTTTCCTATTTGTGGTCTTTCACCCTTTCAGGAATTCCTAGGATAGAAAGAAACAGGGCACAGATTTCCATTATTTCTAGAATTTAACATTTCCTTTATTAGTTTCCCAACTCCCTCTGGAATTAGATCATTTTAGATTCTTTCCAAACCTGTGGTTCTCTCTCCAAAAATCAGTCCAGTTCCTTGTTCTCTGGAGGAAAAGAATCAATCAATTTCTCAACTTGCCAACCTATATACCTACCCACCTACCTATATCTATCTATCTACCTTCTGTCTATCTGTCTGTCTGTCTATCTCCCTTCTACTTTCATGATAGTCTCATGGGAAAATAAGACACTCAGTAAAGAGAGGTAAAAGGTGAGCAAGTGGAAAGAAGTTAGCAATGATGACTCCAGAATATGGATGTGGCTTATGAGTAATTTTCTTCTGAAGTTTGGCAACAAGTGCAATTTTACTTAGACTGGATATTTATTTCATTTAGTTTGCATATTTTTATTTGGGGAAACTTGTGGGATTTAGGACTGATGGAGAATAGAGTACCTTTCTCAATTAGCCAATTCATTCTTCAGCTCGTCCACTGTTAGTATAATTACTGAATTTGAGAAATCTCATTGGGTAAGATATCCTGAGATATGATGCTAACAGAGAGTGGGGCTCAAAGAACTTGGCATTTGTACAGAGGGAGGAAATTTTAACAATCTTGTCTCCATCTCTCACTACTATGGCCCGTACATTTTATAGGCAATACATTTTAAAATTTATATTAAATCCAGTGTATTACATTTTCAAATAATGTTATCTATATTCAATTATCTTTAGACAAAATGACTTACAAATACATGAAATATTTCAGTCTTCTTGTTTTTGTTGTTCAGTCTGTAAGTTGTGTCCAGCTCTTTGGGATCTCATGGACTGCAGCACGCCAGGCTCCTCTGTCCTCCACTATCTCCCAGAGTTTACTCAAATTCATGTCCATTGAGTCAGTGATCCTCTGCTGCTCCCTTTTCCTGTTGCCTTTAGTCTTTCCCAGCATCAGGATATTCTCCAGTGAGACAGCTCTTCATATCAGGCGGCCAAAATGTTGGAGCTTCCACTTCAGCATCAGTCCTTCCAGTAAACATTCAGTTCTGATTTCCTTTAGGATTGACTGGTTTGATCTCCTTGCAGCCCAAGGGACTCTCAAGAGTCTTCTCTAGCACCACACTTTGAAAGTATCAGTTCTTTGGCGCTCAGTCTTCTTTATGGTCCAATCACATCTGTATATGACTACTGGAAAAACCATAGCTCTAACCACACAGACCTTTGTCGGCAAAGTGAGGTCTCTGCTTTTTAACACGCTGTCTAGGTTTAGTAACATAAGTTAACAATCATAAAACTTGTTGCAAGAACTAAGAGCAATAAACCACATTTGGTGGGAGATAGTAACGAGTATCAATGTTCTATTCAAGTATATTGATATCATACTTTTACCTATAATTCTGCATCATTATCTTTTATAGTGCTTTTAGTTAGGTTACTGAGAATTTATGCTCACTTTTAAGTGATTAAAAATATCACAGGTATAACATAGGTATGATCAAATAAGAGAATGGGCTAAATTCAGTGGTGATTCAAACAAGAAATAAACATAGTATTCTCCACTAAGTCCCTATGATCATACTATTAAATTCCCTTTCTGCACTAATGACTCACACCTTGAACAGACATCATAGACTCCTCTTAGCTATAAAGGAACAGTCTTAGCTTGGTAAATAAGCATTAGGGTCCCCTCTCTAAATATGTTCAGTTCAGTCAAATGTAAAGAATGTTCATTTTCACACACAGCTCAAGTTTTTTCTCATTCTGAAGACTCAAGTCAGACTCATTATCCCTGGCACGAGAATAGTCTTCTACGCGGTTCAGTGTCCTATCTCCATCCACTGTCTCTATCCATTCATTTCCCTTTGTTTCTCCTGAGTTTCCCAGAGTTAAGGCGGGAGGCCTCTTAGACTTCAGTGCTTCTGAGCGTGTCACATGCTCACGTTCTGTTCTTTCCGGGGAACACAGATGGTCTCTGAGTTCCTATGGCCCGGCTGTACCGTGGAGTTCCCTAGATGGGAGTCCCCCTCCCATGGCCAGGAGCCCTCCTACTCAGCGGCCAGCAAGTGCACTGTTTCTATTACATCCAGAGGGGAGAGCTGATGCTTGCTGCTCTCTCTGTAGTCAAACTCTTGCCTTGAGAAGACTCTGGAGCAGATCCCAAACTTTGGAGGGTATAAGTTGAAGCTCTTAAGACCTTTCTTACTGTACCACTCATGTGTGGGTGGGCATGTGAACAAATGCAGCTCAGTAAGCCTAAAGCCAAGGTAATAATGCCAGTTTTCCTTCTTATTGTCATTATTAATTTCTAAGAGCATTTCTTTTTGGAGCAGAAAAATCACTTAAAGGAATGCCATCTCCTGCCTTCTCCCCATATATGAAATTGAGTGGAAAATATTCCAGAATGCCATTCTTTCTGCCAACTTTCCTTTTCAACAAAATTATGATTTTTGTTTTGTAGGCTAAGTAGAATGATGGGAATGACAGGGAATGACCAATTTGACTACCTCTTAGAAAACTTAAGAGTAGGGTATCTGACAGCTTTTTGGCTGTTCTTTTTGGAATATTAGAAATACTACTTGTTTTCCTCTGTATGGGGCTTTGGTCAGAATTCTAAGACAAAGGAAAAGTCTCATTCAATATATTATGACACATGATCTTTGATTTTTTCAGAGAAGCACAAAGAAAAAAATTAAAATCACCAGTCATTTCTCCACTGCTGAAGTTTTTGTGTCAATGCCTACTATCCTTCTTAGCTAAATGTATGCAACTATATATGGTCAGAATAATATTTTATAAATCCTTTTGATTCTTGCTTTTCTACTTAAATACATTTAAATATAATTTATTGTTCTCATAGAGCATAATTTTCATTGGTACATAGTTTTGCATTATTTTATAAAATTTGTAATCACAAGAGCACTTGCATTGTTTCTGGTGGTCCCTTCTGTATGTAAGGCTTTGATGAATATTTTTGCTCATTAATTAATTTTTCAAATATATTTTGAGTGCCACCATGTGCCTGCCTCTCTCTGATGTATGCCTGGAATACATCAGGTAGCAAGATAAATACAGCATAAATCTTTGAGAACAAAGGGGTAAAAGGAAACTTTGGGGTATATATTATATATGTTCACTGTCTTGATTATGGTATTGGTTTCATGGGTATGTTTGCATGTCAAAATTTAACAAATTTTATACTTTTAGTATGTGTGATTTATTGTATTTTATTTATACCTCCATGAAAGTCAAAAAGTGAAAACATTTATTGCTTAGTCATGTGCGACTCTTTGTGACCCCATGGACTGTAGCCCACCAGACTCCTCTGTCCATGGAATTTTCCAGGCAAGAATACTGGAGTGGATTACCATTACCTTTTCCAGGGGATCTTCCCAAGCCAGGAACGAAACTCAGGATTCCCACACTGCAGGCAGATTCTTTACCATCTGAGGCAGCTTACCGCTATAAAGCTGTTAAATGGCAAAAGAAATCTTACGGAGAGAAGATAATTTTCCTAAGTATATTTAAACATTATGGGAAATATCTGAGAAAGGTAGTATCTGTGAAGACTGAGCCAAAGATCTACTAGAAACTAGTGGTTTCTAAGGAGACAAGAGGTTGCTACTGAAGGTCAAATGGAAGGAAGACTGAAAATTGTCCAGTATTTGACTTAGTGCATAGGGCTATACTTTCTTATTATTATTGTCACAAAATTACCAAACACAGTGACTTAGAGCAACACAAATTTATTCTTTTTTAATTTTAGAGACTATAGCTTTGAAATAAATGTCACCGGGTTAAAATGAAGGTGTCAGTGGGCCCGATTCTTTCTGAAGGTTTTGGAGGGAATGACTGTGTTTCCTTTCCTCTTCTGGAATCTAGAGACGGGCTCCATTTCTTGCTCATGACAGTTTCTCAAATCACTCCAAATCTCCCATTGCTTACATCATCCTATCTGCTGACCTATAGTAATTTCTCCCTCTGCCTTGATCTTATAAGGACATTTCTGATACAGCATTTGACTCCCCCCCCCCACCATTACCCCTGGATAATCCAGGTGATTCTCCAAATCTTAAAATAGTTTCTATAATCACAGTGGCCAAGTCCCTTTTGCCATTTAAGGTGATATATTCACAGAATCCTAGGATTAGGACATGAACACCTTTTGGGCAGGTGAGGGGAGATATTATTTAGCCTACCATGGAGGTAATATTGCAGAAATATTAAATGTCTTGCAAGTTAAAGAGAGTTGGGAAGTGAGTGCGAGGTGAGAACAATGGAGGCAGTGAGTATAAATTATTTTGTAAGAATTTTACTGTAAATGCAGAAGAGAGAGAAATTGGAAGTGAAAAGATAAATGGGTCAGGAGAAGGATTTGATTATAGTAGGAAAAATTGAACATGTTTAAATGTTGATGGGAAAGTCTGAAGGGCAGTAGAGGGTGAAGATGGAAGAAAGAGATAACAGGTGTTCAAGTTTTCTGAGAACGCCAAGGGGCTGGTGTGGGGAGCCATGAAGGACTGGACATCTCCATTTACTCAAAAGAATTTGTGAGAAGATTTGGGGGTAGAATCCTAAAATCATGGAAGACAGTTTCTTTTTTCCCAATTATGTATTAATTTTTAAAAGATATTACATAACTCTTTCTTTATGGTTAGTTTTAAAATTCAAGTTATTATATTGTTTCTGATCTAAGAAAATATTAAAACCCCAAAACTGTGTTTCCTAGAAACTTAAAAGGAACAACAAAATTGCTACTGAAGAAAGCTGTAGCTTGGTAGATCTGCATGATTGCTTTCCTTCTTATTTTGAATTTCAATTTTTTTCTAACTTTGCATTGGCCTGAATTTTTTGTCAGACTTTACTAAACTGCACCACCAAGTGTACTGCACTGAATGTGTTATTGTTCCCCAAGGTTTACCCTTAACATTTCACATCACTATTTTTTCTCCCTCTCTTCCCATTGTCATTTCTGTACATCCCAAATACAACAGATCATGGCTTCCACTGGGATCTCCAGGTAGAGCACTTCCAAGGTTTCCTATAATTGGTGTCTGCTATGCTTGCTCACTGAACATTATGTAAATGATGGCAGGGACCAAGAACCCAAAGGTGTGTGTGTGTGATTCTGTATGAATGGGGTGTATGAGTGAATGTGGCTGTGTGAATGATGTCTGTGTATATGTTGATGTAAAGAGGATAACTGAAAGATTGTCGTAACAACTTTCAAATCAGTATCCCCCTTACCCTGTCTAGTGTAGTGATAAAATTTTCAGTTTGTAATACAATTGTGTACATTTATTGGGCATTTATTGTTTAAAAGACATACAATGCTAGCAGCTGTTAAGGAAAATAGTTCTGTTCCTGAAAAGTAGAAAACCTATTGGGAGAGCGATTGAAAAAGAAGGGGGAAGAGCTAAGTAACTGGAAATAGAAGGAAATGTGATCGTGGCCTAGGGCCTATTTTAGATTGCACAGTCAAAGATGGTCTCTCTGAGGAGGTTCCTGTTTAAGCTAAACCCTGAATATCAGTTATCCAACCAGGATGCTGAATTGAAGGTTATATGTCATTAAGGATATTAGTATAATGGCATTTTTAGAGAAGATAGCAATCTGGTTTGGTTGTGGGATCCAGAAAATTTTCAGTTAAGATGAGGAATTTCAGAAAGATAGAGCAGAGGAATAAACGTAGCTTGGGAACAAACTAAAATGATGGCATGCATGGAAAGAAACAGAGGGGAACAGAGGGGAGAGTTCATGAAATAGAAACTGCTTCAACTTGTTTGCAGCTAAGGGTAGAGTTTTGTGGAAAGCAGTGGAAAAGGTGCTTGAGATCATATTGTGTAGGGTGTTAAATGGTTACCTGGAGACTCTGTGTAACAATTCCAATGCAGCAGCATTAAAAGTCCAAAAGAAGGACACAATTGAAAGTATAATAATGAGAGCTGCCATTTGTTGAAGTTACTGTGTGCCAAGTACTTCATATATATTATCCCTTTTTATATACTCCTCATAAAGTTGTCGAAGTCTATTATTACAGATGAGTTAATCTGATGCTCAGTGATGGGAATTAATCCGCCTGTAAGTCACCATACAAGAAAGGATTTGAACTGAGGTAGAGAAACACCTCAAATCATGAGGCCTATTGAGCCTAGTATAATGGGTGAGGTATAAGGTGTAAGGGGACGTGAATTAGGGTCATGGCAAACTGCCCAGAAAAGAGAAGATGTAGTCTTCTCTATAGGCAGAGTCTACAAGCTATAGGATCATATTTGATGTAAAGAAAAAAGAAAGGAATACACATTTTAGACACTTAATTCAAGAATGCTACCATGGTTGTTATTGCCAATTTTAATGCTTTTCATATTTTTTCCTGTTGTTTTGGCATTTTTACCAAAATATATACTCACTAGATAAAATTTTAAAAATGCATAGTAATAGGAAAGAGGGGAAACTTTCCTAATCTCCTAACACCTATTGATGGTTTACTGCTAGTGCTTTGATACCATTCTGAACTTTTGAATATATGTGCAGAGATATCTGAAGGATTCTTTTAGAAACATTTAACATGACTTATTTTACTAAAGGTGGTATTTTTCAAACTTTTACACTTAGCATTGAATTATCATTTTCTTTTTGTTTTACTGTATAAACTTCAAAAATATTTTACTATGTGTGTAATATTTCATTACCTGGCTTTCCATTACTTTATTTAACCACTTACTTACTGTTTTCATTTAGATTGTTTCTGGTATATTTTTAAAGATAGCTGGTATATGCAGTTTTTCTTTTTTTACATTCAAGATTGTATACTTAGAACAGTATCTCAGAAATGGAATTATGAAATCAAAGGATCTGGTCATTAGAAATTGCATGAAACATACTGTCAACATGTTTTTCAAAGAGTTTTGTTAATTTCATGTTAGTAGTTTTTGAGAAGTACATGTCTCTACACACTCAAAAGCAAGGACTATTATGTTTATAACATTATATTAAAGAGGAAATTTAGGCCAATGCTTTAAAATAATAAATGCCAGTGAGGTATAAGTCAGATCACCCTGCAGAAGTTGCAAAAAGTAGGTTGCCAAGACACGGTTAAACGACTCCCATATCTCTTACCATACAGAAAAAAAGAAAGGGAAAACAATACATGGAGAGGAGAGTATTAGGATTTTGATTTGGGAGGGAGCTGCTAGTTTGCTGTATATTGGACACATTTTCCAAGTGAGGTAGGGCTAGGGTACCTGCTCCTTACTTTGAGTTTTATAAAATAAGTTTTCACAGTATCAATGGGAAACCCAGAATTGTGTCCTGTTCTGTTGGAGGACTTAATGGACTAGAGTCTGCTTCCTTCCTGAGAAATCTTCACTTTGAGAAGTCAACTGGGTATTGAAGATGTGGCTCTGCTCTCTGAGTTTGTTGTGGGAACTAGACGGGATGACGTAAGAGAGAATGAGACAAGGTGGTTTTAGGCCAGAGCCTGTGGGCAGGTGTGCACACTTCATCAGAGACAACTCAGAGGTGAGGCTGTCTTCTTGGGCTGGTAAGTGAAGGAGGCCCTCAGAAGCTGAAAGATGTGTACCTGCAGGCCTTAGTTTCGCAGGAGAGAGAACCCTAGCCTGGGTGTAGGTCTTTAAAGCATCGGAAAGGGTGGCCAGAAGAAAGGTCAAACTTTAAGGAAAATTCAGTCATTTGCTAGCACCAGAGAACCAGCCAAATAAAGAGAGCATTTTGGTTACTTCTTGCATTTTTCCCCTCCTACCAATGTTTTGGGGTCTTCCCTTTTCATCTATGGGCAAAGCAGGAGCTCACTTCACTCAGCAAATTTCTGGGATAATGAGAGTTAAAAGAAAAGAGGAGTCTTGTAACTCTGTTTTCATTTGTATTTATTTGGTAATTTGTGACATTTAAGATTTTGAATGTAATTAAGCAACCATATTTCTCTATTAAAGTATCAATAAGCATAAATAATTTTTTCAGTAGTAGTCTCCTTATTTAAAAGAAAACATGACTGTGGTTTCTCTGATGTGAGTTGGGTTATGCAGGAATTCATGACCATCTGTTCTTGAACATTCTTCACGCAATAAGCAAAACTTCTGTTAAAAATAGTTATAAATTTGAATGTTAAATCTTTGTATTCTATAAAATACATAAAATATTATTTTCTACACTTTCTATTTGATGACTGTGCAGTTTCTGTATGTATATCAAAGTTACATTTCATCCCAGTTATAGCAAAAAAAAAGCAGATTGCTATTAGAAGAGGGGATGGTGGTATAGGAGTCAGGCAGTGTGGTGTAATGGAAAATGCACCAAAATTTAACCGCAGAAAAGCATCATTCAGTTCAGCCCCAATTTGTCTATTACTAATTATGTGACTTTGGAAGAGTAATTTAATCTTAGGTTTCAAATATATGAAAACAGAGAGAGTTATGGTATAGTATAAGAAAAGACAGTATGTGTGAGGCAAAATGGAGTATTTTGTCTCTTGGCCTCCTACTTCCCTCTTCCCACCACACTCCCCTCTTCACATTTACTCCTGTTTGTAGGGAGGGTGTCTTTGGTAAGTCAGACAGATAATCTGTCAGCATGAAAGCATCGAAGATAATCTAAAATAGACAGTCAATATGAGCAAGAGAAAAATCTGTTGATATTTCTGAAGCACCTTAGTAGGATCAGCTGGGGAAATCTTTCAAATTTTCAGTTCCCCCAAACTTAATACATTACCAGCAAGAAAAATAAACAATGATTTCCTAAATGTGAACATTCTCTTTCTGCTCTCCTCCACCTACCACGTGGAAAGCAATGTGGAACTAATAATTATTTCTTCAGCAGTGCAAATTACCTTTGCCTTTTATTCCCATCCTACCTTAAACACAGGGTTCCCTTTCATGTTATAGCCAGAAGGGTTAGCTTGTTAAAAACTTGTCCCACCATTCTCCAAAGTGCCATTCAGGGATCCACTCATGCGCCTCTCATTAATTACAAAGACCTGTGTCTAAAGGAGTGTGCAAAACCCCAGAGAGTGTAAAGATTCAAAGTGTTACTGAGGCCAAACCATCTTATCTATAGGTGAGCCTTCCGGGTCATGGTAGATTCACCCTGATGAAAGAAAATGTAGAATTTTCCAAGTGCCCGGGCCTCCTGTGCAATCACTGAATGCAAAGCTTAGATCACCTCCTCCATACTGAATACAAATTACCCAATAAAACAAATAAAAGCTCTCCAAGGCTATATCATACATCATATAAATTGTTTAGCTTCATTCAAAAAACAACTATTATGTGGATAAAGTAGCAAAGTTAATTATATGCATTTATAAAATTTAGAAGTAATTATTTAGAATCAAATTGAAAATTAATTCCTTTTCTCCTTTCAAAAGCTACTTCACAAAATTAAAAGTACACCTCAGAAAGCCAAACATATGTCCATTTTCTGTATGCAACTTTCATGTGTATATAGCTTTTAGTAATGCAGTTATATAGGTATCAGGAAGCTAAAGAAAACATTTCTATTAACTTAGGTATTGCAGAACTACAAGGGATGGCTTATTCAGACCCTTGATTAAAACAATGCTTCCAGGCTTGAGGATTTTTATCCTCTACTGGAGAACTGAAAAAAAAAAAAAAAAAAAAAACCCTGTAATTTAGTTATGCAACATTACTCAGTTTAACTGGCACTTTATGTTCTCCATGTTCAAACACAAATGGGGAAAGAACATTCCTCATCCATCGGAGGACACGGACTGTATTTTGCTAGGATAGTCATCTTGTTATGTCCCATTCAGCTCAGCCCCATTAAGTTTTTGGGCCTAGAATTGCTGCCTGCTGCCAGGATTAATCTCTCAGTATTTTTCCCCCTTAGTTTATGGTTACTCTTCAAGAATTAAATGATCATTCAGAAAGTTGGCTTCAGTTTATGAGCTGTTAAACCTATGGTAGATATGATACAGCAAAAGGGAAAGCAGAAAAGTTATTAGCAGCAAGTTGGCGGTTACCTTCTGGTCCCATTTTTTTGTTTTTCTTTAAGCCTTAAGATCCATATTCCTTCCTAAGCCTTCCTCCTCTGTGATTCCAGGCTTTATATCAATATGGATCAGTCTTCCCCAGGTAGTAAAAGGAAGCTTATCCAATAACCATCAATATTTCTTCCTTTAAAATGGTAGTTTCCCATATATGTTAATTTTCTCTTTTTCCTACTCCAATCATATTTATTCTCCAAGAAAGGTAAAATGCTATATGCCATGGTAATAAATTCTAGATAAATGAACAAATGTAATGAAAAAGGTTTTGTTTTGTTTTTGTTTTTTGTTTTTTTTTGGTGCGTGAGATTCTCTATATGATTGTTGATATAACGTGTCAGATTGACAGCTCTGGACGTTAAAATCTGTTGTCTACAGAATGTATCAGCAATCGGTGGCAACAGGAATCATCATCATCAGTAACCAGTATTTGTTGAACTACACCTGATGTATCATCTGGTTCAGACGTAAAGCTCTTCATTGAGTTAACTCTCCACAATCGAAGTATGGTTGCATTAACTGCAAATTTATGAGTGAATATTTGAATCACCATAGATGCCCAAAATGCATAATTTGTTTGCTTTCCTGTTGGTCATTTTCTTTGCCAGTTTCTAATTTTTAGTGGACTTAGGAAACTTGTTTTTTTCTCAGTTTAGTTGATTTCAGTTCAGTCACTCAGTCGTGTCCGACTCTTTGCGACCACATGGACTGCAGCATGCCAGGCCTCCCTGTCTGTCACCAGCTCCCGGAGTTTACTCAAACTCATGTCCATTGAGTCAGTGATGCCATCTGACCATCCCATCCTCTGTCGTCCCCTTCTCCTCCCGTCTTCAATCTTTCCCAGCATCAGGATCTTTTCAGATGAGTCCGTTCTTCACACCAGGTGGCCCCAGTATTGGAGTTTCAGCTTCAACATCAGTCCTCCCAGTGAATATTCAGGACTGATTTCCTTTAGGATGCACTGGTTGGATCTCATTGCAGTCCAAGGGGGTCTTCTCCAACACCACAGTTCAAAAGCATCAATTCTTCGGCACTCAGCTTTCTTTATAGTCCAACTCTCACAACCATACATGACTACTGGAAAAACCACAGCCTTGACTAGATGGACCTTTGTTGGCAAAGTAATGTCTCTGCTTTTTAATATGCTGTCTAGGTTGGTCATAACTTTTCTTCCAAGGAGCAAGTGTCTTTTAATTTCATGGCTGCAGTCACCATCTGCAGTGATTTTGGAGCCGCCCAAAATAAAGTCTGCCACTGTTTCCACTGTTTCAGGGAACTACATACTCTGATGATACTTGGCTGCTGTGTCATTCACAAAAGCAAATAGATGCTTTAAAAAAAAAAAGAAACAAGCCAAACCTGCTCTGTTACACCTTCATCCTGAAACAGAATAAGTGTGAAGCACACAAAATTATTTCAAAAGATAAATTTACCATGTTTACTATGTGTAAATAAGGTATATAACTGAAGACTTTTCCTCTTTTCTATACATGGTTTACACTTGGTTTTCTTAAAGACTATCTCTTTCTCTCTCTCTCTCTTTTTTAAAATTCAAATTGAGTTAAGGCCTGCAAATTGGGGAAGAGTTTAAGAAAAAAACAGTAAAATATTAAGCATGTAATTACAAATCCTGTTAAAATCTAAGAATCTCATTATTCATTGCCTTTGTAAAACTCAACCCTAGTTTCCAGCTCACTGGTATTTCCAAACCTTCTGTCATACCCAATTCCCACACCACCCTCCTGTCTCAGCACTTGTCTGCTCCCGAGCCAGTTGGCCTTCCTCCTTTTTTTTTTTGGTACCACTCTAACATATTCATATATTCCACTGTAGGGAAATCGGTTGTTTGCATATGTTTCTCCCATTAGACTGAGAGTTTATTGAAGGAAGGGTCTCACTTGGTGGCATCTTTGTAAACTCATCCTTGTAGCCTCACTCAGAACCTGGCACACTCCGGACCCTCAGTCAATATGCACAGAGTAAATATATGTCTTATGACAACATCTGTTCCTTCCAGTCATTACGGCCACTCATATTTCATCCTGTGCTTACTTGCTGGACAAACTCTAAAACTTTGGATTGTTTTGAGGAATATCTTAGAAGTTTTCTCTGAACTGATATTTTCAGGTCTTGGGTGCACTGGGCCTAAATCCCTTAAATAAGCAAATAGTTTTCAGGGAAGCAGGCGACCATCCAGCCCTCACTGGCAGGATCTAAACTTCCCTAATGAGGACTGGATGCTATTCTGAGCCAAGAACCCTGTCTGTCTGTTTCTGTTTAGCAGCAAAGTCCTTAATCTTCATCGTTCTCAAACCCCCATTTGTTTTCCAATTTTTCTCACATTCTTGACATAAGCCAAATAAAGTAGTTCCATTTCCTGTCCATTTTAATATCATATTTTTACAGGATCCTCATGAATATCAGATTTTTCGCATCTTTCCCACTAACTAAACCATTCTTTCTGCCTTCAATCTGTAGAGAAAAATCTTGCCCCACTGACTTTTGATTCTGATTAAGAGTAGCCTTCTCTGTCACAGAGAACTGATAGTTTGGGTCAGTAGAAGGATGAGTACACAAATAACCATACTGCTGTTCTGATAAGTGCAGGATGTGAAATATGTCCAAGGACCAAGGAATATAGAGGAAAGAGAGGTAATCTCTGCTTGGAGGTGGCTGACTAGAGTGTATCAGACAAACCACAGGTCCGAGGGCATTTCAGAAAAGTCTGCAGCACATGGAAAGGCCTAGAGGCAGGACAGAGCATGGCATGGGGGACAGCTAGAAGTCCTGTGTCCCTGAAGCGTATAGTGTAACTTTGGAAGTTCTGGGAGATATGGTTACAACATTGAAAGGGGTTCAATGAGAGAGATGGTACAATTAGATGCCTATTTTAGAAAGTTATTCCTAAAGGTAAAACCTAAATTAAAAGCGATGAGAATCATCAGTAAATCCAAGGGTTGTAAAGTGAACATTAAGGCATTTAAAGATAGAATAATAGAATCACAGGGTTAAGGGGTTAACCATTATCCTGGAAATGACCTGGAAAAAGGAAATTATTTTAAAGAGTTACTTATCGTGAGGATAGGCAAGAACTCTAAGGAATAACTGTGCATAGTAATGGAGATGTTGGAAATTTGAATATTGAGCACTGAGTTATATGTACATAATTGAGAATCCTCTGGTTGTATGTGTATGATAAAAGGCTTGCAGAATTGAATAATATATATGAACATCTGTGACACGCTCTGAGCTGTGCTACATGTTGATACACATGAAGAGTAGAGAAGAAGAAAAACTCCCTGATTTTCAGGGGTTGGGGTCTTTTTTTTTTTTTTTTTCATTTATTTTTATTCATTGGAAGCTAATTACTTTACAATATTGTAGTGGTTTTTGCCATACATTGACATGAATCAGCCATGGATTTACATGTATTCCCCATCGTGATCCCCCCTCCCGCCGCCCTCTCCATCCCATCCCTCTGGGTCTTCCCAGTGCACCAGCCCTGAGCACCCGTCTCATGCATGGGGTTGGGGTCTTAATGTAAAACTAAAACAAGTTTCAAGTAAGTTCTGAATTTCAGATTTAATATTGTGGGACTTCAGAAGTAAATTAGATCAATGTATTCATAACAAATGTATAGAGTTGGGAAGAAGTGAGTGTATAGCATTTAAACTCAGGGGATCATAGGAGTGAAAGTAGAGAGAAAGGATGGATCCTAATTCACTTGTAGAATTGGAGACTGGCTGGAACATAATTAGTTGAAAATCAACTGAATGTGTTAAGGAATAATAAGGAAAATTTTGCATAAATGCAGTGGAAACAGATTACAGAGACGAATGTCCTCAGCACTCAAAAAAGGAGATTAAATGGTGGAGTTGCACATTGGGAATCCCTAAAGCTTTTGCCCATCATGGCACAGGGGAGCGACATAATGAAGGTGTTGCAGGAACACTGGTCTGGGAGAGAGGTGCACGATGGAGTCACGGAAGACCCAGGGTAGCTTCCAGAAAGAGTTCTGCTGCTAAGTCACTTAAGTCATTTCCGACCCTTTGCAACCCCATGGACTCTAACCCACCAGGCTTCTCTGTCCATGAGCTTCTCCAGGCAAGAATACTGGAGTAGGTTGCCATTTCCTTCTCCAGGGGATCTTCCAGAAAGAGTTACCAATCACCTGATTGTCTTGGCAACAGGAGACCTCTATGTGCTTCCTTTTGTGCTCTTCTTGGGAGCATTATGCATACTTTCTGCAAAATATAATACAAAAGGAAAAAGGAAAAAACCTCTTGATAGAGAAGCCTCCTCATTGTGCAGGCTGTGAACCTCTTTTATTTGTTTGTTTTGTTTTGTTTTCTGGAAATTTGGCTAAATCTGCAGATAGACATAGTAAATCCTGCTATCCTTCTGTTCTAACCCGTACTGTATCTACAAACAACTGAGACTGATTCCAACATTAGAAAAGTCAGGCCTGCCGACTAGTTCTACCTTTGTAATACTTGGCTTTCATATAACAGTTTTTCAAGCTTCATTTAGTTGGTACTAAAGAGCCCACTGTTGCTATAATACATATGGAAAAATGATTCTAGTCAGGCACTCTAAATCCCTTGAGTAAATATGTATAGTGGAAAGAAGAAACACATTAGGTCTGGTACTAGTTTGAGGCCTGGCAAACAAAAGACTCTGAACTTCTAATTTTAAAAAATGAATTGAATTCTGGAGATGCAAACTTTGTGGCGGCATCGCCATAACGGCTGCTGTTGGCGAGCCGACACGCACTTCCAATAACACTGTGTTCATGTGGACTAGGTCTGTGAATCAGGAAGGAAAAAGAAGGAGCAAAGTCAAGGAGCAATTACTGTCAATTACACCCCAAAGGCCGTATGTGGAAAACATTAATAAATCATTGTAAAGAGCTGGGAAACTGCCATTTAAGTGGAAAACTTTTATATCAGAAGCAGCAAACCAGAAGCAGGTGGTCTGAATCTGGCTTGGGTGTGTGTTTTGTTTGGCCTTGGCATTTTAAAACCAACATAAACTTGTCTGCTTTATGTATGGCCTATGTTCTCTGCTTCTCCACTTTCCCATCACTCTCTACTGTCTTACACTCATCACCCTCATTTTTTTTTTTATACACCTATGTTATTCAAGTTTGTGACACCTGGAATGTTTTTTGTTTGTTTTTTCCTTATAGCAGTATTGTAATAGAAAAACTTTGGCGGCAAAAGACTTGAGATGAAATTTAAATTAAATGATTTGTTAACTGTGCAAGGCACTTCTGTAAATGTCATTGCTCACATCTCTAAAAGAAGAGGCTAAAAATCACACTATCTGCTATGCTTATCCCATAGGCTAACCCAGACTAAATGTGAAATTGCAAGTAAGATACAGTAGGAGGATACTTTTCACCCTCAGTGTGGTATAGTTAGCTATTATTCTGTTCAAAATGAAGAACTTTGCTTCTTGAATCTTTTAATTCACATACATTTCACAATGATTATAACTAACTTTGGGAATCGTTAGTCTGAGCCCTTTCAAGTTTCTGCTCTATGTATACCATTAGATCTCAAACTTGACTATACAATGGAGTAAATGATGCTTTATAAATACTTACGACTGACTCACTTCCCCAACAATTCTGACTTAAATGATCTGGGAGTGATCTGGGCTGTGGAGTTGAAGCTGTTTTTTGTTTTTTACACTCCTTAGATGATTATAATGAGCATTCAAAGCTTGAGAACCATGACTTACACTGATCCTGTAAAACATCACTTGAAAAAAGAAAACATCACTGAATTATAAAATTTTTCCAAAACAGATTTTATCATGTTCAGACTATTTTGTAGTAAAATAAATTGCTAGTTATTCCATCTTTCAATTCAGTGATTCTCAAAGTGTGGGCAGTATTAGTACCACCTGATACAGTAAACTAACTAAAGGTCCCCCAAAGATGCCCTAATCCTCAGAACTGGTAAATGTTATTTTACATGGTTTTGAAGGTGTAATTAAGTGACACCTTCAGATGAGGACAATAGCCTAGATTATCCGGGTGAGTCCAATGTAATCAAAGGAGTCCCTTCTAAGAGAAGGCAGACTAGTTCAAATCAGAGAAAGCATGTAAGGACTGAAGTGGGAGTCAGAGAGAAGAGAAGAGGTCACTGCTAGAAGTGTTGCTGGCTTTGAAGATGGAGAAAGGGGCTATAAGGCAAGGGATATAGGAGGCTTTTAGGAGCTGAAAAAGGTAAGGAAATGGATCCATTCCCTCAAGCAAATCTGTCAACACAGATTTTAGGCCTTTAAGACCCAGTTTCAAATTTCTGACCCCCCAAAGAGTAAGATAAAATCAGTGTTGTTTTTAGCCACTAAGTTTGTGGTGATTTTTAAATAGAAGCAATAGGAAATTGATAACCTGGGAATTCATTAAAAATATGAATTATCAACACCTCTCCTAGACCTACCATATCAGGATGTCTAGAGGATGCATTCAGTAATTCAGGCTTTCATGAACCAAGTGATTCTGATGCACAGTAAAATTTGAAAATTGTTGCTTTAGATTATGGTGTTTAATTAAATTTCTTTTCTTTCTAAAATGTGTGGTTTGAACACCTTTGGAGTGGAAGAGTATGTACAAACACTCAATTTGTCTGATTATAGAAAGTTTTATATCAGGAAATATATTAAAAATAATCCTTTAAATAAGGCATTTAAAGTGAAGATAGTTTGGGGAAGACTTTCAGTGTCTGCCATGATTGCTGGGCTTGTAAAAATGTGTGTTTTAAGAGAGTTCTGATCTTTAGTACAGAAACTACAGACTTCAACTTAACACATCCTTATTTGGTGAGCACACAATTGATAGTATCAGTCGGCATCCCTTCTTGTTATAGGAGGCTTTGAGGAAGAGGCAAAGTCAACCTAGGAATCCCAGATCCTCTCTTCTTTTCAGTCTCAGAGCTATTCTCACAAGAAGTTTAATTTGAACCTGAAGTGGAACAGCTAGCATATATTCACATGCTTTAAATGTTCATGCATTGTCAGAGAGAGTGAAGGAGAGGGGAAGAATTTACATTTTAACAAAATGTTTGTAATTTCAAAATACCTTGATTGACTACCGCCCAGTGGGTGAAAACCATATGTAATCGGTAAATGTGGAAATACTCTGCTGCTTTGATTCTCATAATGAAAACTTCAAGCAGCCCCACATCTGTTCCCTTCGGTCTGTCTAATCCCATTGTGTCTGTTTAAGCTGTTGGCAAGTATGCACATGGTTTTGGGGACTAGGCGCCTCTCTGCGGGAGCAGCACAGAGACTACTGACTTATATCCCTAAGGTTTCTGATGTATTGAAAGCCAAAAATTTCCACTTTGACATTGAATGGTGACTAGTTTAGCTACTATAATATTACCAATCCGGCAGCTCTTGAAGCTGTCTGTGTGTGAACTCTTCATTTGACCCAACTGGGTACTCTACATTTGTCACTTGAACCTAAGAACAATCTTCTAAAAACATCGAAGTCACTTCTTCTGTTATTTATAGCATGGCCGGTAATTTCTTCGTCAAACTACTTAACTGTATTTTATCATACTTTAAAAAATATGGTATGAGGATCTAAAGTTCAGGGAAGTATAACAGTCGGTTGAAAAATACTCACCAGACAAGTAATCATACGGTCTTGTGTCACCTGACATGTAGTGAACAAGCTGATGAATGAGTCAGGATTTAAATGGTAATTATCATTCATCATTATAATAGACTTATTAATTCATAAATTCTTGGTAAGCCAATTTTCTATAAAAAGGTTAATAATAAAAGTGAAAAAGAAAAAAAATAGCCTCAATGTGATAAAAAATGTAAGAGCTAAAATATCTTTACTGCCACATATCCCTCCTAATTATCCAGTAGTTTTATATTAAAAGGTTTCTTAATACAAGACTGTATTTTCTCAGTATTTTGAAAGAACAAAAATACAATTTCTTTTATTACTCATTCCCTCATATCCCCTATAAGAACCAACATAAATATAATAATGAAACTGAGATAATATTTGAATACTCTAAATTAATCCCAAGTAAACTTAGATAGTTTTAAACAGTGATTCTTATTAGTAGTAAATGCCAAAGTATCACATTTCAAGTTGTTTACCAGACTAAATCTTACATTCTACACAACAGCAGTATACATATATCTGCTTCAGATGTATGTGTATAAAAATGACAAATTGAGCCAAATATAAGATGATTAAGTCTTATTTAGTTTGAAAATACCAATCAGCCATCTTGAAATCAATCAACTGGTAAAAAAACATTTTATCAATAATTATACTCTCTATCCCTTAGCAGAGCCTCAAAAGGAAAAGAAACAACTTCAGAAAAAAAAGTCAGCTCGAAAAGTTTAACTCTAATAGGCCAAAGATTAAAAAGTTCTTGAAATTATTTTTTGAAACTCTTTAAACAGTCATTTAAAATTGTTAGTATTGATTATATTCAGGGAAATAAGACTGTTATTCTATTTGCATAACTTTTGTTCTCAGTTTGGAACATGAACAACCAAATGCCATGAGTAATGATCTTTATTATAATCTTGTTTTCCTGGAGATAGATGGCATAAAAATGGTGTACCAACCATGTCAAACTGAGGTAAGTAGGAATAAGATAAATCAAAATCCTTAAGTCAACTAGAGAGTCAGATCCTTCAGTCAACTAGAGAGTCAGAATATGATATTCTACTGGACAAATTTGTATCCAGTTTGTTTGCGAAGTTCTTGATCATCAAAATAGAGCATTTCCCTTTAAGTTGGCAACACAATTTAAGGAAGAAAGATCACTTTGTTTACCATAAAACTGATAGGATAAAGATTGTATGAGATCACATGTATAGGTGCAGATATGTAGACTATAATGGGATTTCAGATAACAGAATAATTGTTCTATGAATTTAAAATTTTCCTGTATATTCAATAAAAGTTACTAATACAGTACAGATCCAAATCTCTAGGCCATAGGCAGATAACCTGCTGCTAACATTAGTGATTGGAATTTTGTTTAAACAATAGCTGTATAATTAGGACCACATTGCCTGACATATGTTTGGCACATACAGCTTCCAAGGTTTCATACACCTTGGAAAGAAAGAAGGAAACATCTAACAAAAGTTCATAATAGCCAAAAACAACATGGAACATTAAGACTGTCCTCCCTCCCTCCCTTCTTTTCTTCTGTTCTTTCGTCTGTTTTTGTTTGTTTGTTTGATGTTGGAGATTATGTGTGTTAGGTAAGCTCTATGATGTCTTGCCTTGAGGCTTATTTTATGTTTCTAAAACCGAATAATGGAATGGCATGTCAGACTGCAGTGGAGAATTTTCCTTTGTAATCAGAGTTCTGACTAGATAGGTTACACCATTGTAGTAGTTTCATATTAGAAAAATTAAACAGATCATCCATATCTTTCCTGACTCTTCCATTCTTCTCCCTTAGTGGGCAAGAGCAGAATTTCCTGAAGAAGGATGCTCTCTGTCAGACAGAAAACCCAAAGCCCAACCAAAATAAATGAATAAATAGATTAGTTAATTAATTAAAAATAAGGAAATAAGTCAAAGGCTCAACATTACTACTTTATCACAGACTGCCATCCAATCTTCAACATCAGGCTGTGCCTGGGGAATCTCAAACCCCTTTTAGGTGGTTTCTGCAAGAGCTTCTTCAATAACACTCAGCCTGACTTTTAAGTGTTATGTGGCTGTTTAGAGACTGAAAAGCCATCAACCTATAAAAATTTGTATTATTGCTGAGACTCTGGAGGACTCAGCTGTGTTTGATAATAAACTCAAGTTGTACGAGAACTGGAACATTATAGGCAGAGCAGTGTAATATGTAAGTCTTAATTTATTAGAATCAACACATATATGATTATTAACAACATAGCTTCCCTAGTGAGTGTTACCTTGTTCCTATAAACATTCTGTAGACCCCTGGAATCATTTGGATGTAGAAAGTACATAGATGTGATGTACAAAGATTGTGCTGGTGTTGGGACTGTTTACCTATTACTTATTCTCATCACACTTTCCACGTACATTTTTGTAGACATAAATGTAAAGTTCATATATTCTCAAAATTGTCAAAATTTATATATTTTTTCTTCAGCTTCCAATTTCAGGTGTTTTCAATTTTTTAAAAAGGGACTTTGTTATTTATTTGCTCAACTCAGACCCTGAGAAAGATCGAAAGTTCTGAGTGCTGGGTGTGTGTATCTATGTGTGTAGAGTAACAGAAGTGCTGACCAAGAGAGGAAAATGCATTTGCACTGCAAGCTCAATTCCCAGGATTCTGCCTTCCATCTAGAGACTGAAACAATCATGACTGACATGATGAGATGCAGAGTGAAGATGGCAAGACATGATCACCTACAGAAACTGTTATATTTATCCCATCTGTAACTCATTCATTGTTACTCCAGTTTTCCTAACATTCTCCCACTCACCTCTGAGAAATTGGCAGAAGATTTGGATGGGTTTATTTTTATGACCTCGTGGTTTCATTCTATTCAATATTTTGGGGGAAATACCAACTCTCATGCTGACTTCTTTCATTAAATATATATTTTTAAAATATACATAGTCTGAAAACTGAGAATTATATATTTATCTAACTAGTTGATTTAGTGCATAAGATACCTAATCTCCTAGCATTTAACAGCCAGGCACTCCATCAGGTTCCTTGGAAAAGAGAGCTTGCTTATCATGGTAACAATGAAACACTGTTTTTAGGATAGATTTCCTCTCATCTGCCAGCAGAGCACATGAAATCCCACACTAAACTGTTGGGACACTTCTCCTCCAAGTTCCCTCACTGTTAGTCACTGTTTTCTGGGCTGACTTTTGGGGTCCTTAAGAAAGAGTAGAACCTGAATGCCCACTCTCCAACATAGTTTTGACTATCTTCCTGGAGGAAATCAAATTGATAATGAATTCTTCCATTGCCAAAGGAATTTCAGAGTCCTGGAAGAAAGTGGAGTCTCAAGATAGTGAGAAATGGGCAAACATCCCTCAGTTTTTGTTTTTTACTCACAACAATCTCCCTTTGCCTTAATACTTATATTAGGTAACATGTGTTACAGAATATTGAGGCATTTATTTGAAATTTACAGCACTGCCTTTATACCTAACAGTATTTTATATATACTTAATGTTTTGGCAAACAGTATTTAAGCATTTCCCTGTAAAAGGCCATTTCTTTTTTTTTTTTTCTCTTTATGCCTTCACAGCACGTAACGTTTTCTATTTTTCTTTGTAAGACATACAAACTTATAAACACATGCACATTCATGCATGGCGTACTCATTGAAGCAGATTTGGCACATAAAAAACTGGTACACTAAAGAACACAGTATGTACAATTAAATGCATATTACATGTGAATTATCTTACAATGCACAATTCTGATGTTTAAAATTTTACATTAAAAACTCCTGGTTAGAATATTGGCTCCTTGCAGGCAAGAATTATTTGCATATTCACCACCATGTTCCCAATTATTGGAACATAGTAGGCACACATTATTTGTTGAATAAATTAGAAATATGCCTTTAACCCTAAAACTTCAGCACACAAGAAAAAGACAATTTATAATTTAAAAAAACCTATGGTTTGTCATCAGTCATTCATGAAGAGTAAATAATGTTGATTCAAAGGAAATACAAGTTCTCATGTGGTTTCCTGACGGTTTTTCAACCTTGACAATTTTTAAACAGACATTTGGTTTAAAGTCAAGAAAACAGAATTCAATGCAGCATTTCCTTTTGCAGGGAAATGGTATTCTTGCAGACCTGATATGAAGCTGGCTCACAGGTGCATCTATATTGGTGCACAGATACTGAAATTTTCCATGCCGGCTGATAACTGCTCGGCCCTCAAGTACCTTCTGTGGCCCCATGTATTTCATTCTCCTTAAGAATTCCCTAGACCTTCCTGCAATCCCACAGAGAAAGGGCTAGTGCCCTGCATTAGCAGGGGACCTCCTGCACTGTGGTCAGAGATCATTCACGTTGCCAGTGCCTCTGCTGTGCAGTTTGCTAAGTATTTTGAATATCATTTTTGTCTTCCTGTTAGAGTTCTGATAGGAAGCCAGTCCTTGCCCTTCTCTCAAATGTTTCATGAGAAGGGAAAAGCTGTCCTACCCACTGTGCAGAAGGTCATTCAAAGGTTCACAGAAAATGAAGGAAAGCATATGTATAACTTTAATAGAGATCAGCAGCATAGAATAAAGAGCAGTGAGATGGGTAGCGCTTCTGAAAGAAACATGCAGATTTAGAGTAGAAGTCAGAATGGAAAAGAGCAATGCCTTGTCCTGGGCTCCACTGGCTAGGCACAAGGCGAGTGGAGAACAGAACAGACTGAATGATCATGGGAAGAAACTGGAGGAGGGAGGCCAGAGACTCTGTGGGCACCTAGGCAGACCAATGCTGGCATGATGCACGCATGTGTCAGTCAAAGATACAGGCCTGAAATCTATCAATCTCATGGGTAAGTGGGGTAATAGAAACCCAGGCGATAACATGATGTAAGGCAGTCCTGGTAACCCTATTGACTAAATAAGAACTAGAAGTTGAAAGTGGAACCCGAGAAATGAAGGAAGCTGGGGAAATAAGGTTCTTGTGGCTTGTTTGTATGTGTTTCGTGACACATTAAGCTAGCCGGACTTGGTGAAGCACATCGTAGATTTCAACTTTTACAGTTGTTATGTGAGGCAATCACTTGAAATTACTCCCCTTCTTAAAACCTATTTTTCCTTTGATTTCTTCCATCTATGATCTTTTGACTCCATAACTCTGTCTCTCATTTTCACATATACTCCCTTCAGGTTTGTTTGTGTTTATTCCTTCCAATGCATGGATCTGGGCTTTACCAAGCTCTAGTTTATGCTCTTATCAAGTATACATTCTGCTTTTCCCCTCTGTCATATGTCCACTAGCAGTACTCTGCCCTACAGTTCTGCTAAGTCTCAAGTGGAGAGACCCCAGCAACCTCAGTCTTAACAACCAGTCTACCTTGGCCTCAAAACCAGCAACCCAGCTGAGCACTGGCCCTCCCCTTGGATAAAGATGTAGAAATTTTTATATGAACTGATAAGGCAGCGGAAGAGGACACAGAATTAGTCCAAGTGTAAAAACTTAAGTAAAAGATAAACTGAGAGAAAAGCCCAAATTTTTATAGTCTAGACCAAATTAGAAAGCATGCAACCAGTGCTGGCACTCAGAAGACCCCATTATGTGGTAGTGGAATTATGAGTGATATGATAACTTGGATCACGTATACTGGTAGTGCTGCGGGTTCTGGTCAGCTTCTACAAGGTCAGCAGGGCCTGCAGCTGGTGGCCCCCATCTGCTGCATGAAGAATGCAGAATCAGCTGACTGCTCACACACACACACACACACACACACACACACACACACACACACACACACACACACACACACACACACACACACACACAGAGGAAAGCATTGTGCTTGAAGGGCAGAGATAGTGTAGTGGAAGGAAGAGTGACATGTAAAGCAAGGAGAATTCTTCAGTAGATACTGACCACTAGACATAATGAGAGAGTCGGTAACCTTCTTTCTCACACATAAGAACAAGAAAGCCATTGCGAATGCAGGACTAAAATACTGGCTTAGTGATTCCCGGCAAGAGAATTACTACCAACTCCTTACTGAGAAAGAATTGGTAATAAATACTAAACTCATACACCTGTAGTGTAAGTTTAACTCGTAATTCATACCTAACTTAATCTAGTTAATATTTTACAAGTTTTTTCACACAATGATCAAATTATTAAAGAACTTTCTGGATTTAAATACCCAATTAAAACTCCACATCCAGGTGCTGAGAGAAGCTTCCAGTTATTTTATCAATAGACCAATGCCTTTAACAATCTGACTTACTTGTTAATTGAGCTTTTTACATTTATTCCTTCTTGAGGGGAGAAAACAGTGGAGACAGTGAGAAGAGGACTGCGTGATTGGTACCCCAGAATGTTTTAATAACAAATAAAAATACGTGGAGGTCAATTTTTAGAAGTGGTGATTAACAGTTAATCCCCAATTTGACACGTGAATGCCAAGAGTAGGTTTTCATAGATGACTCATAAGAATTTTTTAATTTTATTTTTTGGATAGCAAGGAATGTTTTTAGTAGCAATATTATATATTTATGAAACAAATGTGGATTCAATTAATAAGCTATATTCATACTCAGTCTGTCAAATTCCTATTTTTAGACAATTGGGTTCACTGAGCAAGCTAATTTAATGCCTTACTAAAAAGAAAAAAAGAATGATCATTCTCTCTAGTCAAAGATACATGTGGATAGAATTTAAGCAAGTAAGTCTTTTCTCTGTGGAATACAAAAATAAAACTGAGTATATATTTTAAACATATACACACAATGGAAGAAATCAAACTAAATGTGTGTGTTTAACCTCTTCAACTTTCTGAATATTGGATGTGGTGAGATTGGGTATAATAATCAAGTAGCTAAGTTGAAAGTTTTCTCTTTATATATGTATACATATTTTAACCCTTCTCCGTTCAGAATCTAAATAGAAGCAGATGATTTCTTCAGCACTGTTTAGCCATTTTTCTTCAAAAAATTTTGTCAATTTCACAAAGATTAATAAAATGGTGATTATGCCAATAATTAATCATTTAAAAATGAGGTTGGAAAAACTAAACCATGTTTGCTTCTGAATGTTCAGTTATATCTGCTTCTTACTCTTTATTCACATATGATCATCATTTGGAATAATAATAACCATACACCCCAAGAAATGAGGGCAAAGAAGAGTACATTATCATATTTTCTACTGCATATTTAATACATTTAGTTTTTGTACAAGAATACAGCTTAAAGTTTGTTCTAAGAACAGACTAGGAGAGATACTATAATTATCCTCCTTTATACCAAATAGCCAAGGGAAATTAAATTTTATTCATGTTACTTTGATTCTTGAGATTTTGTGAGCATGTTGTAGGAATTTGTACAATCTTATTATTGTACTTTTATCCCTACCAGGTAGGGTGGAAACAATGGACATATCATAGGCTCTATATAACTTTCAAATCTCACCCAGCACCTGAGCCTAATAATCATCAGTGATGCTCAGAAATCACTTTAGGCAAAATTAAGTAGACAGCTTTAGCCTTTCTGCCTCTCAAGCCTATCCTTTTAGCATTTTTTCTTTCTTTGCATTTCTTCACTGTTCATAAATGTTTCACTGTTATGAACCACTGTTCATAAATGGTTCCATCCTGAAGTCAGCTAAACATTAGAGATTTAACAGGCTATCTCATTCAAAAATTAATTGCATTCATCCTGTTTTGATGGGAAAAAACTTATTTCGTGGGGTAAATTATGAAAATTCAGTCACTCTGTATCATGGAAAGGGAAGAAAGGGAATATTCTTGCTAAAGGGATCTCCTTAGCATCACTGTAAAGAAAAAATAAATAAATAAAACCTCTTTCTTCATCCTTAAGACATTGCTTAAAGGGGTGTCTGTGGGGGGAAGAAGGGGGAGAGGAGGAGAAAGACTATATTTTCCTAGCAATAAAAATAACCAAAATCCTGTAAAACACTCATAAATCCCTAAAGGGATTTCTTATATATGCTATAATTTTGAGTGTTGCATGAATGAAATGATCATACCCAGATTAGCAAGAAATCACAACTAATTTGTAAGGGCTGACAACAAGGACTAGGCCATGGCATTCAAGCCAGTGAGTAATCAGAATAGTTGGTAGCTGTTCTTCAAGACTCAAATTTCCAATGGGGCATGACACTTGGACAAACAATTGTTAGCAAACTATGGTCCTATGAAAATCAGTTTGTAATCACTGAAATTTTAGGATATGCCAATAGTTACCAGAATATTCTTTATATGTTATATAACTTTCATTAGGAAAAAAAAATCTGCAAAAAGATATCTGAAGCTATAACTGCATGATTAATTTTTGCCACAAGAAATATCAATCACTAAATACCAAACATTTTCCTCAGAGCTACTGGAGACATTAAATCAATATGTAAAATGCCAACAAGACATTGCAGAATACGTTCCTTGCACTGTCAAAGAGCACTATCCAGAATATTCACACTGTAGAATGTTACTGTCTACCAAGAATGCCACCATCCTAGCAATCAAGGAATCACCATCTATTAAAATTAAGAACTTGCTTAAATCTGAAGTTTTGCAGTCACGACAAGGAAGTTACCAGACTAGAAAAATGCAGAGAATCTGAGGCATTCACAAAATTATCTCATTAATTGTCCAGTGGGCCACTTCATTAAATAAGTGTTGGGGGTTGGGGAGGAAAATCAGCAAACAGGAGATATCAAATAACCAAGGCCAGTCCTTCAGAAATCCCCAGGTAAGTTAGTTTTCTTCTCACGTCTCATCGCCACTGTGCTGACACCCTCCTCACTGTGATACCCTTCTTCCTGATTTCCTAGAATTAAAAACTATATTTTATCCCACAGTTTTCTCTACCCTTTGCTCTTGAATTAAAGCTGACTTCTTTCCTATCCTATATTCTATAAAACTATGCTTTAGAAGATAGTTTCTTTCATTGACTTTAGTATTTTTAAATATCTCCTCCTACCAAATGATACTATAGGTGCTGGTGATACAAAGATGAAGGTGAAAATAGTTCCTTTCATCAAGGAGTTTCCCACCTAGATGAAAATACTCCTGCAAAAGGGCTAAAAATATATAATTTGTAAGGCCTGTGCACGTTTTTATTTTAGTAGAGTGTTCCTATGTAGAACTAATAACCTTAAAAAGGCAGTTTTAATGGAAAGAATTTTAGATTCTGCCTGGGGAGTGAGGAGGTAGTTAAGATGTGGATAGGAAGATGAAAAAGATCTTTAAGTAACAGTCACATTACATGTTGGCTCATTAAGCATTATTTTCATGAAAAAGCAACACCGTTGCTAAGTAAATATAATACCTTTAAATGTTAAAATTATTTGATCAGTGTGGAATAGTAATGTATGTTTATCCTGCAAGTCCTACACTGGTAAAGTAAAATTTTTGTTGAGAATTGAGTCTCACCTGTAAAGTGAGGCCATTCCCATTGTAAGTCACCTCTGTCAGGATCAAGTGAGTGAGCATCCGAAGGTAGAGGAGGAGTGCTTCTCACGCAGGTGACTTTGCCCTCCAAGGGACTTCTGACAGTGTCTGGAGACATTTTTGGTTGTCAAAACTGGGAGAGGTGCTAAAGGCATCCAGTGCATAGAGACCAGGGTTTGCTTCAAAACTTTCTGCAGTGCACAGAACAGTCCCCCACAACTGAGAACTAGCCAGCCCCAAATATCAATAGCTAAGGTTGAGAAGCCCTCATATAGATGGTGTTGTTGCATCTCTTTTCCTGAAGTTATCATCTCTTTTCCATTGTGTAATCCTTTCTTCCTGCAACCACTGTGGGCTAGGGGCAAGCTCACCATGATAGGATTAAAAATGTGATGTTGTCACAACTTTATCTAAAAGTATTCAATGCCTTCTTCAAATTGAGTGAATGTTAAAATAAAATATCTGGGATACTTCTTTGAATACGTATTGCCAAGTCTGTGTCTAGGAATTCTTAGTCGATTTAGGAGTCAGGAATCTTAGTTTTTCAAGTGATTGTGGTATGAACAATCGGAAGGCTATACAAAAGGAAATGCTGATCTGTTGGCTAAAACCCAGGTTCTTTAACTTTCAAACAAGCCTCCAGTATGATCCAATCCATATTCTGGTACATACATTGTCCTTCTCCTCTAATAATCTCTGTTCCAACAATATTGATCTATTTGACATTCACAAAAGCCGTGTACTGTTTCATGAATTCCCCACCATTCGTATGTTTCTTCTACCTGGATCCCCTTTCCTTCTTAGTCCTACTGGTGCTGGAGAATGTTGAGTGGTTATTCAAAGAAAAATTCTCTAATTTTTAGTATTTGCCAATTTCTGTGGTATAAATACTCCCACAATGGCAGATTTCAAGCTACCAATGTGACATTTCTGGAAACTGAACTGGAAAGAAACATGTGCAATCAGCTCTTGAGGATTGGTGTGAGCTAACTCTGGCACAGTGTTGCAAATAATCATTATCTCTCATTCTTCTTTGAAGCCCTTCACAATAATGCAACTGTTTCTTGCATGTTTAATATTACAATTACTCCATTCCTTCACTTGTATTTTTCAAAGTGCACATCACTAACTAGACTGTGAATTCTTTGAGATGAAGTTCTGTTTTGATAAAGATTGTGTTTAGTTAGGGTGCATTTTGGCTCAAAACTTTCTGTGTTTATGGTTTTGGGGTGTGTTTTCCTTTGTATACCAACTTATTAAATAAAGTGTTAAAATCTTTTAAGTGTTTTAGAAGTTTCAACTTCAGTCATGTTAGAATATGTCAAACCAAAGGATTTTTGTTCATGTTTAAGCCTGTGTATTAAAGGGGAAAAGTGTATCTTCTGGGAGCCAGCCTGAGCACTAATAAAAATGAGATATGTGACCTTGGGAAGTCAACAGTGGGCTACTTCTCACTAGTAGGGGATTCTCTTCTTAAGAATCTAGGTTCTGAGTTGTTTCAGTCAGAGGAAGTTGTATTTACTTATAAAGCACCTTGTCTATAGTCAGCTTGGCTGGGTTGAGCTATTTCTCTTTTTAAATTATCGGGGACTTCTTAGCCTGAACTACTTTTTCTCAGAAAGGATCCCCTTGCTGTTTCATTCCTAAGTAATTACCTTCCTGAGCTGAAACATATTTCTGAGGGCAGAAATATTTTAAACTCTAGTACCCAGAGACAATAGAGGAAGACATTTTATTCTTCCATAAGAAAGAATCATCCTTAAATATGTGGGTACATTGTTTCATTTCATCTGAAAAGATACATAGTTATCTTCCTGAATCCTTAAAAAAATCACTATGTGTATGTATTATCCCAGTCATGTGCTTTCTCTATCTCTATATTAGATAGGATATTTGTTTTACTAAAAGACCAATTCTAAAATGTTTAACACAAGTCAGTGTTTTCTCTCTGTCTCATGTCTTCCATGTGTGTAATGATAGATTCAGATAGATTTAACAAATCATGATACAGTATAAGCAGAGGAAATGATCTTTCTTTAAGCTCATAAGGATAAATTAAACAAACTGTAGTATTCTATGGCATAGTATATGTTTTCAATATTTTATGGAATTCTAAGTTGAAACCTGAAGAATAATGTCTCTTCTGGGAGATAATGGTAATTATAAACAAAAGATATGGGGAAGTTCTTTTTTAATTTAACCCTTAGTTATAAAATTTATTTGTTTGGTGCCCATACCAATTTTTTGCTCGCTTGCCTGTCAGTGGTTTATGGAAAGATGCAAGAAAACAAGAGCTCTTCTAGATCTGAATCATAAGGGTAGAAAAAAAAATGATCATTGGGCCAACTAAACTAGTTCCAACTCAAAAGCAAATCCAAATAGCGTTTAACTTTTCTGACTTAAATTACTCATTTGAAAAGTAAGTTTAAATTGGCAGTGAGAACAATTCTATTAGCTACTAGGGAAGACACTTCAGAACAATGATATTTAAACTTGGATTATCAAATACTTGATAAGACTGAAAAATCACTGAAGAAGATCATTTTCTTTTTGATCATTTGTCATTTCAGGTTTATTTATTTATTTTCCATTGAAAAACAACTTGTTTTCAAGTTTGTATCTCAAAGAGAGCAAAGAAAATGTGAAAGACTAATATTATATTAGGCAGGCATCCCAAAAGTTGATAGGACACAACTGTGAAATAGAACTTGGTGATGTAAATGGCATATGTTTCTTAAGAAATGGACTTTATAACTTTCTTAAAACTTTACTCCCTTTGAATGATGGGCCTTTTTGCCTAGGAGTGAAATAATTATATTGGGTACTCTACTGCAGCACGCTCTTAAAAATATATTGCATCAGGGTCATGATGTTGTAATTTAGAATTTTAAAAGTAAGAGAGTGAGCTTTTAAATTTAATATCTCAGGGACTTTGGATCCTTTCCACCCAAAACTTGGCTTGCAATTTGTCTCCACAGATGATTTTAATGGTTTAAATTAGTTACGGCTTTTCAAACTGTGAAGTAGCCAATAATTTATCTTTGACCAAAGTTTAAACAATTAGTTCTAACCAGCACCAGTTATTTTAAAAATCAGATTTTAGAGGGGAATAACTAAATGTGGTTAGTTAATTTCTTATTGCTCAGAGACTTGTATATTTAAAAATAAACCTCCAGAGACTTTAGTTTGAGGGGGAACTCCCTGCTTCTGTGGCTAGTTGCCCAACTTATTGCTGTGTGTGACTGAAAAATTTTAAATGTAGAGAGTTTCAAGACAAACCCCTCTATTTCCTTTCATATACATGTGAAGAATATTTCTGTGGCCTACATAGGACTTCCCAGGTGGTTCAGGGGTAAAGAATCTGCCAGCCAGTGCAGGAGACACAGAGACTCAGATTCGATCCTTGAGTTGGGAAGATTCCCCTGGAGGAGGAAATAGCAACCCACTCCAGTGTTCTTGCCTAGAAAATTCCATGGACAGAGGAGACTGGCAGGTTACAAGCCTTTGTAACCTTGGCATCGCAAAGAGTTGGACACGACTGCCCACACATGCACACTTAGGTTTTAGAGTTTGTAGTTTAATTTTGACATCCGCTGTCATTTGCAAATTGTAGAAAAGAAGGAAGTGTTCCCATGATGGCATAGGTTTCCTGACTTCATCCCGTGGCAAAGTTGAGAGTCTTTGGAATTGCCTTGATTCAGACTCTGAAAAAGCCTTCAGTGGCACATTGCCAGTTTTAGTTAAACTTACACGGTCTTCGTCTTACTTGAGCATTTTTGGATCGCTGTGAAATAACTCAGCAGACAGAGGGACATAATGCCTGTTTTGTATCGCCTGGATCAACAAGTGCACTCGAAGGCTATTAACAGAGAACTGAGAAAGGGACTGCACGTGGAGGTGCAGATTCCTGAGTACCTTCTCGTGGTTAGCTCTATGGTTTGTGCTTGTGTCCTTTTGTGGGCAATTATGATCATTGTGCTCTTCTATTATTTCTCTTTATTTATAAAATGACTCAGATTAACATTGGTAACAACATAGGCAAATAGGATGGCTTTGGAAGGGCAGAGGAAATTAAAAAAAAAAAAATCACTTCTCGTCATACTCTGTTCTTGCTTAGATGTTCTCACCTTTGAATAAATATAACAAGAACCAAGAAAAATGGTCTTAATTCTCTGGGATTAAACAAGAATATGAGTTTTAAGAAAAGGAACTGCAACCAATTCAAGGCCTCTCAGCTTGTCTGTTTTTTTCGTTGTTGTTGTTTGTTTGTTTCTATGACAAAGCCTGGTTTATCTCTAGAGCAAGAGTCCATCCATCTACAAATGTTTACATTTAATAAAGATCAGAGTTGAATTTAGGCAATACTATATTTTTGTAGTAATTGTGGAAGGAAATGAGAACAGTGGACTGGTTGCTGAGTGGTTTACTACTGTCATTGTGATCTAAACTAGTCACACTATTTAACTTCGGTTTTTAGATCTGTCAGATGGAGAGAGGTTAGTTAGTCCTGTTCTAAATTCCCTTCTTGTCACAAGACTGTCACTATGACATTAAAGACTAGGGTCAGAACAGGATGAAAAAGGGAACAAAAAATAGGTACTGACTTTTGTCTCGAGACAATTAAATCAAGAGATTTCTGCAGCTAAATTTAGTAATGGAAGTGGAAAATAGAACAAAACAAATATAATGTTGATGTTTTTACATCATCAATTGACCCTCACCCTCCTGACTGCCACAGTCACCCCTCAAAATATCTAAGAATGATGGATGAGAAACAGCTGTCTCATGTGTCAACTTATGAATTGTCAGTAATGCGGGTGCTTGTCAGTCAGTACCTTCCGAATGCAAACTCCTGGGAGGGAAGCTGGGTTTGGACCCTTGCAGATTTCCTACATTCCCTTCTCCTTTTCTTACAATTTTGGTAGCATCGGTAGGTCAACTCTGGGAGACAGAAATGGAGAGTAGTTATGCCAGCAAAGCTTAAGAGACTGGACACAGTGAAAAGGAGGCTAGATTGAAGTGGGGTTGAGACAGTGACTGCTAATTCATATTGACTCTGTTCATATTTTGAAAGCACCATCAGAATAAATTCCAGATAGGGTAAATGAAACTGTGAAGTTAAATTCTATTAGAAATTTTGATTAGATCTGGTGTAATCTTATTGATGTAGAAGCACTTAGTACTGATTTTTTAGGTAAGTGGAGAAAATAGACATGTGGTGGAGTATGCTCTGAAAAACATGTAACTTTCCTTATTTTTAATCTAAAACCCATTGTGTCAGTCAATTTAATTTTTGTTCACAGTGTTTTAAAGATGCCCTTGATTTATGTAAAGTATTATTTCCCATGTTCATTTGTTAATTTATGCATTGAAATTGTGATTGAGCACAAGCTATGTGCCAAGCATCAAGCCTGCACAAAGACACATGATAAGACCCTTTCCCCATCTCCCAGGAGCATGCTCTGTAGTCAAATAACATGAATTGTAGTCCTTTGTTACAGTTGCAAGTGTCAGTAGTCTATGACATAATTATAATCTGACAGAAAAATGAAATATTCTATAATCAACTACTTTCCGTGCATATCCACTTCATGGTGCTCTGTAACTATGTAAAATTATACTCACAAATGTTCTTTAGTAACATTTTTAAAAGATGAAAAGTGCCTATATGCTAAAAATTAATCCCAGTTCATTCTAGATTCTTATGTAGAATTAGGATATGAAGGTATTAGGCAAGAGACTAAGAAATTAGTATACCTGCATACAACTGTGTGTTCTATTTTGCAGGCTTAACAGCTTAGCTGTAACATTTGTACATTAGCTAAATAACATCTCAAGGGGAGATGGAGATAGACCTTGATGTCTACTGATTGTACATGTGTGAGTTTGTGCTCTCAGAGGATGGTCCTTAGAAAACTCCCTGCTGGAAGCTATTGTGCATATTGTAAAAGGACCATTGCTAAGTGCCAATTGAGCTAGTACTGTATATTTGCCATTTAAAAAGAAGATTTCCTACCACTTGATTATGTTAAATAGAAATGTTTGAAATTTATACAGAATTACATCAAAATGGCACAGTAGTTATATGTCTAAAGGGCTGTGACTACTCTATCCCATAACTAATGTCAATCCTTCTGGTAGATGGCTTTAATGTAAGACTGTCACAGAATGTATTATATGAGCAGTGTAGAAACTTTTAGAATACTGAAGCCATAAATATATATTGTAATAGAACCTAGACCCATGTTTGCATTGACATATACCTACATATGTATATATACACACACACATCTATATTACACTTCATATTTCAAGTAGCACAAATGGAACTCTGTATTTTTAAGTATACAGAGGTACAGATGAATCAAGTAAGGTTGTTCACATATATAATAAAGTATCATTCTTGGTGCTGTGCAGGTCCTTGCGGTAGAGCAGTGTGTTGTGTGACTTTTAACAGTTCCTTCTGCCATTTCTTCAGAGAAACCTAATTTCCCTCCCAAAAAACAGTGGGGGGATTCTTACCATCTTTTAAGTGAATCCTCTCCATCAACCAAATTGTATTTTCAGTGGGTATGTGTTCTGCATCCCTTATTGGTAAATTATACATATCATAGATGCAGCAATAAGCTATTTAATGTATAAAAATATGAAACTAGGAAGGAGATAGACTAAATCCTATGATTTAGCTCCCTTCCCCCCAAAAATCCCATGGAAATAACAAAAAAAAGAGATCGGGTGGAGAGGGAGGTGGGAGGGGGGATCGGGATGGGGAATACATGTAAATCCATGGCTGATTCATGTCAGTGTATGACAAAAACCACTACAATGTTGTAAAGTAATTAGCTTCCAACTAATAAAAATAAATGAAAAAGAAAAAAAGAATGAAACTAAGCTATGCATAGGAAATTTTAGAAAGGTGGCAGCTGTGATCCAAAAAGTTTGAGAAAATCTTGCAAAATAGAATGGAGGTAACAGGGGAGAAAGAGAGAGGAAAGGCATAACTCAGGCCCCCAGGTAAGAACAAGTACTATTAGTCCTGGAAAATAGTATCCTTAGATTTAAGAAAGTATCTTGCAAGCTGCTATAATAAAAGTGTTAATCAGAGAATGAAATTTGTCTCTTAGAATTTACAATAGGATTGAAAAATTGGAAAGTAAATCCCTGAATGACTGAAAAAGAAAAAGAAAAAATCTTCCAAACAAGTAATTTGAGCAAGATGCTTAAATGTCTTGAAATATAGAGCAAAAGACAAATGAAAAATAAGGGACAAAACTGAAGAGATACAGAGATTTGTTTCAGGAGATTCAAAATTCATCATCTAAAGTTTTAGAAGCAGAGGATAAAGATAATAAAGGAACATGAAAGAGGAAATGGAAAAAAAAATTCCTGTCACATCCCATAAGTATAACAAAACTAACTTTGATAATATTCAATGTTGACAAGAACATGGGAAGTAGGTAATTTCACAAACTATTTGGGGAGAAAATAATTTGTATAACTTCTTTGAGGAAAAATTAATTGACCTTTAACCCAGCATTTTACTTCTAATAATTTTTCTTTTGAATAGTTTGCCCAAGTGAACAAGAACATTTATTCAAGTATTCACTTAAATATGATTTTTAATAAGTAAAACCTGACAAAATGTGTCTATAGTGATACATCTATATAGTTAAAAAATTAGAAAAAAATTATGTGCTGAAATGGAGAAATATCAGATATAAACAAAATTAAATGCCAGTCAGAAAAATTAACAAAAAAATATATGTTAAAAAGGAACATAGATATAGCTATAGTTTCTTTCATGGCCTTAGAGTTAGTTGCTCCATTGTGTCCGACTCTTGGCGACCCCATGGACTGTAACCCGCCAGGCTCCACTGTACATGAAATTCTCCAGGCAAGAATACTGGAGTGGGCTGCCATTCCCTTCTCCAGGGGATCATCCCGACCCAGGATCAAACACAGGTCTCCTGCATTGTAGGCAGATTTTTTATCATCTGAGACACTAGGGAAGCCCTTCGTGGCCTTAAAATTTCTTTAAAAAAAAGTCTAATGTGTAGAATTCATGTTGTATTTTTGGTTCTAATTAGATAAGTTAACAAATCACAGTACTAACAAATATATGAGAAAATGATTGAATGATAAAATTGTAACCTTAAAAAATCCTTGTTCATTTGATAAAAATAAAAAATACTAATTCAATATATAAGTAATATTTAATAAAAATGGTGACTCAATAATAAAGCCTTAAAATGGATGAAAAGAGGAAATTCATACATTCTCTTT
This sequence comes from Cervus canadensis, assembly GCF_019320065.1. Taxonomy (NCBI): domain Eukaryota; kingdom Metazoa; phylum Chordata; class Mammalia; order Artiodactyla; family Cervidae; genus Cervus; species Cervus canadensis. The sequence goes on from NC_057388.1 coordinate 49,898,234, forward strand.
CAGAACAGACAGTACATATACCTGGCTTACTCATAACTCTTCATCAATTATATAGTGAATATATGAAATATTTCTATATATTTTCTGATTTCATCATGTGTAAATTGAGGAAGACTTACCTAGAAAAGCTATTTTTAAACTAATTTAAGGAAAAAATACTTAATGAATACTAATGTCTCATATTCATCTAAAATAACAGATATTATGTTATGGACCATCCAAGCTATTAATCACTTTCTTTTGGCTATTGAACTACCAGCTTTTGGTTACTTTATGCATAGTCATCAGAAAAAAATCACATAGATTTGAAACTCAGTCATATACTTTTTCTATTTTCTACTCAAGGAAAAAGATTGATAGAAGAGAATATTGAGTTAGATAAAATATATGCACAGATATGTATTTAATAGAGGAATTAATTGAAATAACAATGACCTCATAGTGGAAGAACAGTAAAAAGATTAGAACTTAAGACCCATTAGACTGGTAAAATCATTACTCTGAAATGTAATCCAGGATTTTGGGCATTTTATTAGTTTTCAAGCTGTGGACCTTGAGCTAGTATCCCCAAAATGTTAATGCATTTTACTACTGGAAATACTGGGGCTTCCGAGGAGTCTCAGTGGTAAAGAATCTGCTTGCCAATGCAGGGACTGTGGGAGATATGGATTCAAGCCCTGGGTTGGGAAGATCCCCTGGAGGAGGGCATGGCAACCAACTCCAGTATTCTTACCTGGAGAACTCCATGGACAGAGGAGCCCCGCAGGCTACATTCCATGGATTCACAAAGGTTAGACATGACTGAAAAACTGAGCATGCACACTTGCACTGCAAAGGTTTCTCTACTTCTTTTTCTGGCCTTCTGTCTGATTAGATGTTCATATGGACCCTCCAACAACAAACAGTTTTATTATGATAAAGTATACTTTGAGTTATTGCTAGTTTTGTAGATGTAGGGAGTGTCTTTAAAACAGAGGCATACATTGACAGTGAACAGAAACCATATCAGTGGAGTGGAGCTGGGGCCAAAGAGAGCAGAAGTCAGAATGCCACTAGCAGCATTGCTATGTAGACACTTAGGCTCCTCTGGTAAGGCAGTGAAATTGCGACTGGGATTCCCTTGAGAAATCAAGAAAAGGACTGAAGTTATTTCAGATTAGACTTCCCACATGGCACATTTGTAAAGAATCTGCCTGCCAGTGCAGTAGATTCAAGAGATGGGATTCTGTCCGTGGGTTTGGAAAATCCCCTGGACTAGGAAATGGCCTTCTTGCCTGGATAATCCCATGAGCAGTGGAGCCTGGTGGGCTATAGTCCATGGGGTTGCAAAGAGTTGGACCTGACTGAGCACACACAGTATGCTACTACCCCTCCCCATCACGCACAAAATAAAATAATTTTTAGAGGAAAGTTTTCCCAATTTAGGCCCACAGGACCAATAAGATAGATACATTTATTTTTTAATAAATGAAGACTATCAGGTACATAAGAAGACTACCATGATAAGAAAAAGTTAAACAGTGGGCAAAAGATCGAGACATCAAGGAAAACTAATGTTGGGATTGCCAGATGATTCATATAATTGTATATGAAATGCTTAAAGAACAAAAAGATGCATTAAGAAAGATGAGCATGAGAGAAAACCTATCAGAAATGAACTGATAGATTTGGAAAAAACAAACAAAAAGGCATTTCCAGAATGAAAAATTCATTTGTGTGGAGAGGGTTGGGGGGAAGCCTCAGTGGACATTTTAAACAGTAGAAAAGACAAAGTAAAGTGGGCTTCCCTGATAGCTTAGTTGGTAAAGAGTCTGCCTGCAATGCAGGAGATCCTGGTTCTATTCCTGGGTCAGGAAGATCCACTGGAGAAGGGAAAGGCTACCCATTCCAGTATTCTCACCTGGAGAATTCCATGGGGACCATATAATCCATGGGCTCACAAAGAGTCGGACATGACTGAGCGACTTTCACTTTCAAGACAAAGAGAAATGCAGATCAAAATCAAAATGAGATAGTATCTCATACTTCTTAGGATTATACACACACACAGTTCAGTTCAGTCACTTAGTCGTTGTGTCCAACTCTTTGTGACCCCATGAATCGCAGCACGCCAGGTCTCCCTGTCCATCACCAACTCCCAGAGTTTACTCAAACTCATGTCCATTGAGTCGGTGATGCCATCCAGCCATCTCATCCTCTGTCGTCCCCTTCTCTTCCTGCCCCCAATCCCTCCCAGCATCAGGGTCTTTTCCAATGAGTCAACTCTTCGCATGAGGTGGCCAAATACTGGAGTTTCAGCTTCAACATCAGTCCTTCCAATGAACACCCAGGACTGATCTTCTTTAGGATGGACTGGTTGGATCTCCTTGCAGTCCAAGGGACTCTCAAGAGTCTTCTCCAACTCCACAGTTCAAAAGCATCAATTTTTCAGCACTCAACTTTCTTCACAGCCCAACTCTCACACCCATACATGACCACTGGAAAAACCATAGTCTTGACCAGACGGACCTTTGTTGGCAAAGTAATGTCTCTGCTTTTTAATATGCTATCGGTCATAACTTTCCTACCAAGGAGTAAGCCTCTTTTAATTTCATGGTTGCAGTCACCATCTGCAGTGATTTTGGAAGCCCCAAAAATAAAGTCTGACACTGCTTCCACTGTTTCCCCATCACACACACACACACACACACACACACACACACACACACACACATATAAAAAGATAAGTTTTAGTGAGGATGTGGAGAAATAAGAACCCTTCCACATTGTTCAATTTAGTTCAGTCACTCAGTCATGTCCCAGTCTTTGTGATCCCATGGACTGCCTCACACCAGGCTTTCCTGTCCATCACCAACTTCCAGAGCTCACTCAAACTCACGTCCATTGAGTCAGTGATGCCACCCAACCATCTCATCCTTTGTCATCCCTTTTTCCTGCCTTCAATCTTGCCCAGCATCAGGGTTGTTTCAAATGAGTCAGTTCTTTGCATCAAGTAGCCAAAGTTCAGCATCAGTCCTTGCAAAGAATATTCAGGACTGATTTCCTTTAGGATGGACTGGTTGGATCTCCTTGAAGTCCAAGGGACTCTCAAGAGTCTTCTCCAACACCACAGTTCAAAAGCATCAATTCTTCCACACTCAGCTTTCTTTATAGTCCAACTCTCAAATCCATACATGACTACTGGGAAAACCATAGCTTTGACTAGATGGACCTTTGTTGGCAAAGTAATGTCTCTGCTTTTAAATATGCCATCTAGGTTGGTCATAGCTTTTCTTCCAGGTGCAAGCATCTTAATTTCATGGCTGCAGTCACCATCTGCAGTGATTTTGGAGCCCCCCAAAAAATAAAGTCTCTCACTGTTTCCATTGTTTCCCTATCTGTTTGCCATGAGGTGATGAGATTCCGAATGCTGAGTTTTAAGTCAACTTTTTCACTCTCTTACTTTCATCAAGAGGCTCTTTAGTTCTTCTTCGCTTTCTGCCACAAGGGTGGTGTCATTGCATGCATATCTGAGGTTATTGATATATTTATCCCAGCAATCTTGATTCCAGCTTGTGCTTCATCCAGCCCGGCATTTCGCATGATGTACTCAGCACATAAGTTAAATAAACAGGGTGACAATATGCAGCCTTGACGTACTCCTTTCCCTATTTGGATCCAGTCTGTTGTTCCATGTCCAGTTCTAACTGTTGCTTCTTGACCTGCATACAGATTTCTCAGGAGGCAGGTCAGGTGGTCTGGCATTTCCATTGCTTTAAGAATTTTCCAGTTTGTTGTGATCCACACAGTCAAAAGCTTTGGCATAGTCAATAAAGCAGAATTAGATGTTTTTCTGGAACTCTCCTGCTTTTTTGATGATCCAACGGATGTTGGCAATTTGATCTCTGGTTCCTCTGCCTTTTCTGTATCCAGCTTGAACATCTGGAAGTTCACAGCTGCCCTGGTCATCGAGTACATCTTTCCAATATTGATAAAAATATACCTTTGCAAAGGTAAATATACCACCTCTAATGTCCTGGCTGCTTGTTTAGGTAAGCTACTTAATCATGTGTCACTACAAAGCCATACCAATTTGGAATAATTTTATGAAAAAATACAAATATATTTGTTACATAAACATGTGTTCCTTTGAAATTACCACTACTCAAAGAAATAGTCCCTGGGACTGAAACAGTCAATGAAGCACAAGTAGGTAATAGAACCACCTACCAAATGGATGTCCACATACAATGTTACATGCAGAGAGCCCACTGCTATCTGAAAAACTATCACTTGCCAACATTACCGCTTTTCTAATGATAATCTCTAACAGGGCTGTTTGATCCAGCTCTCTTCAGCTGTTTACAAATTGCATATAACATGCTTCTGCATTGGCTGAGCTTCAAAATACCCAAAAGCTGAGGGAAAAGAACACAGAAGAGTCCTAGGAGAGTTTGAGAATGCAAATGCAGTTGTCTCTTTTTCTGAGCAGCACCCTTATGAAAGGAAAAATAAGTTCCTTTCCGCGTGTGTGTGTGTAAAACACCTGTTTTCCATTTTATTATTTTTCCTTTTGGAATACCTGAATACAATTGAGATTGAATACTGACTTTGCTTAAAGAGGTTACCGTCTCCTCTTTGAGGTTGCTTACGACAACAAAAGGTGACTTCTGAGTTTTGGTGGAACTCAGCATGCTAGGAAAAGTGAGGACAGACTCATTCCCATGTACTTCTGAAAACAGTGTTCATTATTTTTTGAAGTTGAACATTTTCATATATAGGTACATCTTGGCACATAAATAATCCTCTGCCCATTTAGATACCTACTCTTATGTATATGCATAGGATTCCCTGCCGGCTCAGACAGTAGTCTGCCTGCAATGTGGGAGACCTGAGTTTGATCCCTGGGCTGGGAAGATCCCCTGGAGAAGGAAATTGCAACCCACTCTAGTATTCTTGCCTGGAAAATCCCATGGACAGAGGAACCTGGTGGACTATAGTCCATGCAGTCACAAAGAGTCAGACGCAACTGAACAACTCCACCTTAGGTATATGCACCAGGAAGTAAGTATAAGAATATAGGAAAGTTGCGTAAAAGATGCAAAGGACTGAAAACAACTCCAATGTATATCAGTAGGATTCTGGATATACAAATAGAAGTATATTCACAGTGGAAATGCATATGGTAGTGAAAAGGAATGCTCAGCAGCTACAGGTTACATGCAGCCATATGGATGAATCTTAGGAATGGAACACTGAAAAATAAAAATTGAAAAACTACAAGCCCCAGAATGCTGCATATTGTGCTTTAATAAATGTCACGAACAAGCAGGACTAGCCCATGTATTACTAATTTATCTATCATATAATGAAATCTTTTTAAAGAAAAAATAATGACAAATACAGAATTCAAGATGGGGTTGGTTACTTTGTGGGGTGAGATAAGAGGTCTGTATAGATATATGCCAAGTTATTGGTGAATTTTTCATTCTTGGATTATGGTGAGTTCAGAAGTATTTTGATATGTTATTGTGTTTATATATATATATGTATATATATATACATATAAAGCATGAATTCATATATGTCAAATATATTTTAAAAGGTAATGAAGAAAATAGGTTAAGCATTGTTTAAATGATTCTTTAGTAAACTATGTGAGGAGCAACTGATTTACATAATAAATAGGTATATTAAACCAGACTTAGAGATTTCAATATAACATTAATCTCTGTGAATCTCTAAATGGGGGTATATTTCTTAATTGAAACCTTTAGGGAAATAAAATCTCATAAGTAAATAAGACTGCCCCATCCCTTCAAATTCTCATACCATTTATCTGCCATTTTATCTAAAAGTGCACTGTTAATTATCCCCTTGATGGATTAAGTATCATTAGTCCACTGACAAAAGTGAAGAGGAACTAAAAAGCCTCTTGATGAAAGAGAAAGAGGAGAGTGAAAAAGTTGGTTTAAAGTTCAGCATTCAGAAAACTAAGATCGTGACATCTGGTTCCATCACTTCATGGTAAATAGATGGGGAAACATTGGAAACAGTGTCAGACTTTATTTTTTTAGGCTCCAAAATCACTGCAGATGGTGATTGCAGCCATGAAATTAAAAGACGCTTACTCCTTGGAAGGAAAGTTATGACCAACCTAGACAGCATATTAAAAAGCAGAGACATTACTTTGCCAACAAAGTTCTGTCTGGTCAAGGCTATGGTTTTTCCAGTAGTCATGCATGGGATGTGAGAGTTGGACTGTGAAGAAAACGAACGCTGAAAAATTGATGCTTTTGAACTGTGGTATTGGAGAAGACTCTTGAGAGTCCCTTAGACTGCAAGGAGATCCAACCAGTCCATCCTAGAGGAGATAAGTCCTGGGTGTTCATTGGAAGGACTGATACTGAAGCTGAAACTCCAGTATTTGGCCACCTCATGTGAAGAGTTGACTCATTGAAAAAGACCCTGATGCTGGGAGGGATTGGGGGCAGGAAGAGAAGGGGACGACAGAGGATGAGATGGCTGGATGGCATCACCGACTCAATGGACATGAGTTTGAGTAAACTCTGGGAGTTGGTGATGGACAGGGAGGCCTGGCGTGCTGCGATTCATGGGGTCACAAAGAGTCGGACATGACTGAGCAACTGAACTGAGTCCACAGACAAATTATAAACATCTTTGGATAAGATAATATGTTAGTCAACAACTTTTTAGCCCATAAAAGTTTACCTGGTAAGGATATGTCACTTTTGAAAGCAGAAAATGTCTCTGAGGAAATGGACAACAGAACATGTATGTTTCACAAGAGAGGTGGGAGGCCAGGCCTGGGGAATGGAGAAATGGGTAGGATTTGTGGGTTTCGGTAGGACTCACGGGCAAGGTATGTGGAAATTTACCATCAGGTTAGGGAATCTTCAGAAAGGAAAGAAGCAACAAGAGAAGGAGGGGTGGAGGGGAGGCATGTTGTTTGGTTTATTTAATGCCTGCCATGATTTCCTTTGTATGCTTGGTCCTTGCCTTTCGATTCTTTCCAATGAGCCACTGCTGCTTGAACTCAGTGTGTTATAACAGACACTGCCAGTGCTTTATGTCCTCTTGGCCCATTCAGGTTCACTTGCAGCTTTGATGCACAGTTAAACATACCAATGGCTTCCTGTTTTAAAAATAGCATCTGTCTCCCTCTACTAGACATGATGTTCACCTAGAGTACATGGCAAGTCCATTGTGTCTTGTTTATAAAATCACCAAGAGCCACCCTCAAACACTGATGGAAGAGAGATGGCTAAGTACCCCAGTTATCTCCTACCTTAGAGGTGTGTTTTCATTGTCTTTGGATGATTCCAAGGGCATTGATTTCCAGTTGCTCACAATGGAAATTTAGCCATTAACACTTCCTCTTTATGGCCCTCCTCTCTTCCCTTCTCATCCTGTCATCCTCACACTGTGCTTCCTAGGATCATCCCCAAATAAACTACTTGACCTAAATCTTTATCTCAGGGTCAGCTTTCAGAGGATGGAAGACTGGCATGTACGCACTCAGATTTTTAAACTCCTTCTCCTTCCTTTGTAATTTGTTCAAGAGCATTTCTTGTGGATACAAACAATGCCAGTGTAAAGGTTAGAGGCTGCAACATTTTAAATATGGTGTATTATTGTGGTACTCACGCTGAAGTATATTTACACAAAATTCTTTTAATCAATACTGTTTCTCTTGCTCCTTCTACCATCAGGGCAAAAGCTTAGCATACTGCACAAAATAAAGTTATTTCTGCTGTAGGCAGGTAACTTATCATTAAGCCTCAACTGTCAAACTCAATACAGAAAAATCTAGAAGCCAGTCCCTGAGTGACTGTTTTTGAAGCTGTTGTACATGGTGGGGAGGGTGAAAGTAGGAAAATGAGAAGGAGGAGGAGGCTCATGCCTTTCTAATCAAGAGCTGATGCTTTCCAGCATTGTCACTTTCCCCACATGTCAGTAGAGGAGGGTTTTTCTAATCACCAATGATCTTTGAAGAGTTCAACAGGCAATTCTATCTTGTATTCTGAGAATTTGAAGCACTAATGCCTCACATCAGAACCAGATTTGTAGATAACCAGTTAGACCCTGCTAAGTCAGTCTGATCCATAGCTAAATATATGTCGAGGGCACTGGAAGTATAGTCTTTTGCATATTTCCTTTCAGTAAATGCAAATAGTACAATGGTACTTAGGATAATAATAAGGCAAGCAACTTTTACCAGTGGTTCAAGCTGGGAACCCATGATTATTCAGATATCCATTTGTGTTTGTAAAGAAGCTGGGAGCTCTTGGCCTGCCATTTCTGAGGTAATTGCGCTTGGCAATTTTACAAGACAAATCAGAAAATAATCAGATTTCTCTCAAGCTCTCTTGAACCGGGTAGTGAGTCCAAGTTGAATAAACTGTGTTTTCACTGAGGTGATAGGGGAACCAGAAGAAAATGCCCTCCTCTGACCTCTTAGCAATGTCAGGCTACTCAGGCAGGCAAGGACCCAGAGCCCTGGAATGTAGAAGAACAAGGAACATGCCCCTCTGAAAAAGTATGGTGTCTACCTTTGATAAAGTCAGAGGAAGATCTACACAGATCAACTGTGAAGCCTTTGGTTTCCTTCCTTGACCTCCCCTGAGGACAAGCAACACTAATTAATGTGGTTTTCTTGATAACTTAGAGGAGATCCAGTAAACATTTCAAAATACACAGTGCCTTCTTATATGTGCATTGAAAATAAGAAACTGGTAAGCACCTGTGGATCGTTCAGAGTAACACTGAAACCCAGAAAGAAAAAGATACGACCTGGGAGAGTTTGATATCTCAACAGCTATTCTAATGTGAAGTGATTCTGAAGTGTTAGGTGAAAACAAAGTGGTCGGGTTAGCAACAATTCCTATACAGTCAGAGCTAGAGGAATGCTTCAATGTTAATTTAAGCTCTGAGACCAAACATGGGCAAAGTTTTACATTTGTAGTCATTTGTTGCTTTTGTGTTCCTTGGTATACTGGAACAAGCCCATTTTGGTTAGACAGAGCCACTGTGAGCACCTCTTCCAAACTCTGTATTCACTGACACCACATGGTAACTTGCAATTGTTCATCGTAGGAGTATTTATACCCCAGAAACAGGAAGTGGCCACATAGATATAAATTAGAGCTTCCTCCCACCCCAGCCTGTTGTTAAACATTTATAAGTGTCTGCCTATTTATATTGAAATAAGAAACGAAAACAAGCAGAGATCTTCAACTTCTTGCCTTTGGCCAGGGAATTCATCTCACTCAGATACTTTGGTCATGATGAGCCTGGGCCCTGGGGCAGCATTAGAATATTCATGAGTCAGTGTGTTTTATCTGGTAAATGTCTAATTTTCAAACTCTGGGCAAGTGACCCAGTCTCTGTGAGATTTTCACTTCTCATATGCAAAAACTGTTGTAATATCTGCTCTAGTTCACAGATATGTGGTATGATTGCAAATGAATAATGCATGTGAAAAAAACTAATTACAATGTATATAAAATTATATATTGTATGGTAAGATATTTAATATGCTAATACATGATATTATGGTGATAATAGCTAACAATTGACATTTATTTAGTGTTTGGTATGTACCCAACACTGTTCTAAGTGCTCTACTTATTTTAGTCATTTTATCCTTATCAACTACATGAGGTAGGTGTAATTATTATTCCCATTTTACACTTGTGAAAATTAAGGTGCATTGAAGTTAAATAACTTCTCGAAGATCACACTATTAGTAAGTGGCAGAGCTGAGGTGACAAACCCAGGCAGTCTAGCTTCAGATCTTGAGCTCTTAACCACTATAGAGATTAAATGTCTAAGGTAAATTATAGATATTTTTAATAGATGATTTATTTGCTTTAAGAGTGTAAACCTTAATTTCTACATTGGCACCTTTTAAAATAAACCCCAAAATATCATAGTGAAAAGAGAAAAAAATTAAACCCAGTGGACAATTTCTGTTTGTTTAAGATTTTATGTCATATCAAGGATAAAAGTATTGGTATTAGTATAATGTCAAGAAAACTCCAAGATTTAAAGTTTCATGAATCTTTAAAAACAAGAAGAATTGCAACAGGAGTGCATTAGCAAAAAATTGGAGAGGGAAAAAAGAAAAATATGCAGTGTTACCAGTTTGGTTGTGTGTGTATTTATATATGCATGTGTGTGTGTGTGTGTGTGTTTATATTTTAAGCATAGATTTGATCATAGTTTATGTGCAATTTTATAATCTTTTTCAACATAAAATTCCAGCATAAATAGTTTCCATGTTGCTAAAAATATACATAAAAGTTATTTAATGGATATTTAGAATAACTATACCATACATTATTTAAAAGAGTTTCTCTACTTTTCACATTTACATGTGTTTGCTTATCCTCTTTTTTATTATAAATGATGGCATATTTACCTCTTGTATATATAGCTATTACAATATTTTGAATTATATTTTAATTTTTACAGAGTTTCATAAATGAAAAATCAATTCAAATGAGATGAAAAATACTGACTTTGGTGTGTGCGCTAGGTTGCTTCAGTTGTGTCCGACTCTATGTAACCCTATGGACTGCAGCCCGCCACGCTCCTCTGTCCATGGAATTCTCCAGGCAAGAATACTGGAATGGGTTGCTATTTCCTTCTCTAGGGGATCTTCCTGACTCAGGGATAGAAGCCAGGTATCTTACATCTGTCTGCATTGGCAGTCAGGTTCTTTACCACTAACACCACCTGGGAAGACTTTTATTGTCAAAAGCATCTCCCTCTATATAACGGCGGCTGTTTATGACGTCACTATCTGAGCAGCAGAGACTCCATGATAGAGGTGTGCAGGGGTTTATCTGTCATACAAGATGCATTGTAGGTGATGAAGTTTTGAAGTTTTGGTTAAAATGGTGGCGTTTGGCTTTTAGGATGATTGCTGTGAATGCAGATGGAAAGTGATCAAAGGAAGTCAAGATTGGTGTCTGGGAGCCCACACAAGAGGGTTTTAGAAGAGTTCAGATAAGATATAACAGTTCTGAATTAGGTCATTAGTGGTGGTGGTGGTGGTTTAGTCGCTAAATCGTGTCCAACTTCTGCGGTCCACTGGAGTGGGTTGCCATTTCCTTCTCCAAGGTCATTATTAGTAAAGAGCAAAAGAAGAAAATAGATTTGTTTTTACAATAAAATCAACAAGAGTGATGACTGATTGAATGGGGTATATGAAAAAACTCTTTTCAGGGGAGAAACCTTCTCAACAAAATTTTGAATGTGTTAAATTTGACAGGCTCAAGCAGATACATCCTGTAAGGAGTTTGATATATGAATAGACATATATGCATTCAAAACTCTGGGAGGAAGTATTATAAAGATATTAAATCAAGAGAGTAGATGAGATGTCTTAAACATAGCATTAAAAAAGCAGAGGGCAAAAAACAGGAACCAGAGAACTGAGAAGTCCAAAACAAACAAACAGAAACCAACCAACTAACCAGGAAAGACAGTCATCAAACAGCGATTGGTAGAAATGGCAGAAAATAGCATATGGAGACCAAGGAAGGAAAAACTTTAATGAAAGGGAAAGTTGTCAGGAATGTCACCAGAAGTCAGAAAACATGATGTCTGAAAGGTGTCCTTTAGGATTTGAAAAACAAAGGCCACCAGAACAGAGTGTAGGGAGGTCAAGCTGCAGATGCCTTTGTATCAAAAGTGAATCAGTTTTCATTCTTCATCTTTACTTGTAATATCATCTATTATACAAATTTGGTCTTATTTTTTCAACTTTTTTTGGGGGTTTATTGGTGTTTCCTATTCATTTACTTATTGAAGTCAATGGTTCTTAATGAAAGATCTGGGACCCTCAGGGAGTTCCCAAGATCCATTTAAGGTTCACAAGGCCAAAAGTATTTTCATAATAATACTAAGACATCATCTACCTCATTCAGCTCTCATTTTCTCATGAGCATACAGTGTAGTTTTCAAAAGCTGGAGTCTGCAAAAGCAACACCATCATCATTCTGGCAGGTCATGAAATGTGTATTAGTTAATGAAATCTATTTTCCATAATTGTGTCTTAGAAGTTGTCCAGCTTTCATTTGTCACTGTAGTAAGTGTCAACATATGTAACCCATAGAACAAAATCTCTTCTAGGTCGTCAATAATTTTTAAGAATGTGAAGGAAGATTGATACCCCTAAAATTAAGAACTGTTGATTGAAACTGTGCTTTCTTTGCTTTCTGTTATGATTTAGAATTTATATGCCTGATTTTATTTCTACAAATGTTTGCCTTTAAGAAAGAACAAATATGTATACTAGTTGTAAACACCAAGAATTGTCACACCTGTTGACATAACTGGGCTTCCTTGGTGGTTCAGAGGTAAAGAATCCTCCTGCCAGTGCAGGAGACGTGGGTTCAATCCCTAGGTCAGGAAGATTGCCTGGAGAAGGAGATGGCAATCTACTCCAGTATTTTTGCCTGGAAAAATCCCATGGACAGAGGAACCTGGTGCGGTACAGTTCAGGGCGTTGCAAAAATGTCAGACACACTTAGCAACTAAAACAACAACCACATTGACATAGCTAAAATAAAAGTAGAGATATTAAGTGAATAGTTTGTGTTCTTCTTCAGTCCTCCTACATCCACTTACTAGTTTTGGAAATTCAAATTCAAGGTATAATTAATTTAATTTTCTTGTATTACCAATCTGACTTTCTCAAGTCATATTTTTGACATGGCTGCCATTTTGTATGCAGTTTTTCATGATCATGTTTCACAATTATTGAGCTTTATATCTTGATTAGTAACAGTAAATCTTTGGAACCATTATGTGGTTGAACATTTCTTCAAATTGTCTTCATACAGGAATTAAAGCATGACTGAGTATAGAGTTATCATATTATGTACTTTTATTCCTCCCACAAAATTCTGAATAAGTTGAACCATATCTTCTGGCTTTTAATATTGGATGAAACCCTGAGAGAAGCTTTATTTTTGAAAAAAAATTTTGGTAGTGTTATGTGCTGAATCATGCCACTCAGCAAAAAGTTCATATATTTAAGTCCTAACTTTTAACACAGAATATGGCTGAATTTGGAGAGAAGATCTTTTAAAAGTTAAATAACTTAAAGTGAGGTTATTGGGGTTAGCCTTAATCCAGTATGGCTGGTATGCTTATAAGAAGTAGGGATTAGGACACAAACACACAGAGGGAAGGCCACGTGGAAACACATAGAGAAGACAGCCACCCACAAGCTCAGGGGAAACAAACCCTGCCAACACTTTGATCTTGAACTTCTAGCCTCCGGGACTATGAGGAATGGATTTCTGTTGTGTAAACCTTCTAGTTTGTGGCACTTTGTTATGGCAGCCCTAGCAAACTAATACGGGTAGGAACTTAACCATTTTTGTCTACAACTCTACAAAGAAATTTGTGTGTGATACCATTATTCCAGAAGTTCACAATATGATTACCTGGTGCTTTTGAAACTGTAGTACAGAATACTGTAATATTTTTGTAGAATGTTAATTGGTTTTTTTTTTAAAGGAAATTCATGGTAATGTCAGAAAGCACCATATAATAGCATAATTTCTTATAGATGTTAATATGTAATTTTTCATCTTAAATCTCTGCGATGGAGTTCTGATTTGTTACCATTTTCTGAAACCTACGTCTTTTTAAATTGGAACGGCAATCCAATGAACAGTAAGAATACAAGAATTTTTTAAAATTACTTCTAATATTTGTTGAAGAAGGAGATCTTTCCATCTGTAGACTTGTATCTTTTTCCAGATACGAAAAGGATTTTTATACCAACTAAGGTTGAGGGTTATTGTTCTTTTCCCATTTGGTCTAATTCCTTTTTCTAAAATACCATTGACCATGAATATAGTTTCATTTTTTCCTATTTCACATTCTAATCTTTTATCTTTTCATCTCTTGTCTTTATGCTCTATGCTCTGGGGGGTTTCTCAAGGTTTTCTTAATCACTGATTTGATTTTATGAAGTATTGATTTTGCTCCTTTTATTCCTAAAGCTGATGTATATTCAGGTGCTTTATGTTCAGTTCCCTTATAATCTGCTGCTGCGGCTAAGTCACTTCAGTCATCCCCGACTCTTTGTGACCCCCAACCCCATGGACTATAACCCTCCAGGCTCCTCTGTCCATGGGATTCTCCAAGAAAAAATACTGGAGTAGGTTGCCATGCCCTCCTCCAGTGGATCTTCCCAACCCAGGGATCACACCTATGTCTCTTATGTCTCCTGCATTGGCAGGAAGCTTCTTTACCACCAGCACCACCTGGGAAGCCCAGTTTCTTATATAATTCGTTATTTTATCCCTGCCTTCTCTTACATATTTTGGCTATTTATTAAGCATTCCTTTCATCTGAGATTATTTTGTCTTTTTTAATATTTTGTCACCATTTTCAGTGTTCATTATATTCCTCCCTTTAATAATAAGTACAACATCTGCTTTTCCCAAGACATTTCTGTTTGCTGTAGTAAATAGTTCAAGTTTCCTTTTACTTTCATTCCTGAGACAATTTGTTTTTCATCTTGGGTTATGGTATAGATTCTTTCTGTTCGCTTCATAGTGAGCGTGTGCATGTATGCCCTGAATGCACAGGGTTTATTCACGTATTTGCAAATGCACAAACTCATTAATAATAGGACTATTCAGGTTAGTTGTTTGCCAGTATTTGGGGTAGGAGGACTTTTCTTCATTGCCCTCATTGCTTACACAGATGCTATCAGCATCTATTTCAAGTTTTCAAGTCAGACAGAACGGTCTCCCCCACAGGAATTTTTTTTGTCCCGTTATTATCTAATTGTTAACAGTAGATACATTTATAATTACTATGTGCCAGTTATTATTCTAGGTGCTTTAGGTATTTCCAGTCATTTCAGCCTCACAAAAAACTTTGGGGAACCTGAGGCACAATTAAGTCAAGTAACTTTCCCAGTTCAGACAGTCATACCCGACTCTTTGTGACCCCACGGACTGTAGCACGCCAGGCTTCCCTGTCCATCACCAACTTCCGGAACTTACTCAAACTCATGTCCATTGACTTAGTGATGCCATTCAACCATCTCATCCTCTGTTGCCCCCTTCTTCCACCTTCAATATTTCCCAGCATCAGCAAATTTTCCAATGAGTCAGTTCTTTGCATCAGGTGGCCAAAGTATTGGAGTTTCAGCTTCAGCATCGATCCTTCCTGAATATTGAGGACTGATTTACTTTAGGATAGACTGATTGGATCTCCTTGCAGTCCAAGGGACTCTCAAGAGTCTTCTCCAATACCACAGTTCAAAAGTATCAATTCTTCGGCACTCAACTTTCTTTATAGTCCATTCTCACATCTGTACATGACTACTGGAAAACCAGTAGCTTTGACTAGATGGACCTTTGTTGGTAAAGTAATATCTCTGCTTTTCAATGTGCTGTCTAGGTTGGTCATAGCTTTAGTACAAGGAGCAAGTGTCTATTAATTTCATGGCTGCAGTCACCATCTGCAGAAATGATGGAGCTCAAAAAAGTAAAGTCTGTCACTGTTTCCGTTGTTTCCCCATCTATTTGCCATGAAGTGATGGGACCAGATGCCATGATCTTAATTTTCTGAATGTTGAGTTTTAAGCCAAGTTTTTCACTTTCTTCTTTCACTTTCATCAAGAGGCTCTTTAGTTCTTCTTCACTTTCTTCCATAAGTGTGGTGTCATCTGGTATGTGAGGTTATAGATATTTTTCCCAGCAATCTTGATTCTAGCTTGTGCTTCATCCAGCCCAGAATTTCACATGATGTACTCTGCATAGGGTGGAGAAGTTCAATACAGTCAGCAAAAACAAGACCAGGAGCTGAATGTGGCACAGACCATGAATTCTTTATTGCCAAATTCAGACTTAAATTGAAGAAATTAGGGAAGACCACCAGACCATTCAGGCATAACCTAAATCAAAACGCTTAATGATTGTACAGTAGAAGGGACAAATAGATTCAAGGGATTAGATCTGATAGAGAGTACTTGAAGAACTATGGACAGTGGTTCATGACATCGTACAGGAGGCAGGGATCAAGATCATCCCCAAAGAAAGAAATGCAAAAAGGAAAAATGGTTGTCTGAGGAGACCTTACAAATAGCTGTGAATAGAAGAGAAGTGAAAGGCCAAGGAGAAAAGGATACATATACCCATTTGAAAGCAGAGTTTCAAAGAATAGCAAGGATAGATAAGAAAGCCTTTCTCAGCAATCAATACAAAGAAATAGAGTAAAACAATAAAATGGGAAAGACTAGAGATCTCTTCAAGCAAATTAGAGATACCAAGGGAACATTTCATGCAAAGATAGGCACAATAAAGGACAGAAATTGTATGGACCTAACAGAAGCAGAAGATATTAAGAAGAGGTGGCAAGAATACACAAAAGAACTATACAAAAAGATCTTCATGACCCAGATAATCATGATGGTGTGATCACTCACCTGGAACCAGACATCCTGAAATGCAAAGTCCAGTTGGCCTTAGGAAGCATCACTATGAACAAAGCTAGTGGAGGTGATGAAATTCAAGTTGAGCTATTTCAAATCCTAGAGAATGATGCTGTGAAAGTGCTGCACTCAATATGCCAGCAAATTTGGAAAACTCAGCAGTGGCCACAACTGGCAAAGGTCAGTTTGCACTCCAATCCCAAAGAAAGGCAATGACAAAGAATGCTCAAACTATAGCACATTTGCACTCATCTCACATGCTAGTAAAGTAATGCTCAATCTTTTCCAAGCCAGGCTTCAACAGTATGTGAACGATGAACTTCCAGATGTTCAAGCTGGATTTAGAAAAGGCAGAGGAATCAGAGATCAAATTGCCAACATCCGTTGAATCATCGAAAAAGCAAAAGAGTTGCAGAAAAACATCTACATCTGCTTTATTGACTACGTCAAAGTCTTTAACTGTGTGGATCACAAAAAACTCTGGACAATTCTTAAAGAGATGGGAATACCAGACCACCTGACGTGCCTCCTGAGAAATCTGTATGCAGGTCAAGAAGCAACAGTTAGAACTGGACATGGAACAACAGACTGGATCCAAACAGGGAAAGGAGTATGTCAAGGCTGTATATTGTCACTTCTGCTTATTTATCTTATATGCTGAGTACATCATGTGAAATGCTGGGCTGGATGAAGCACATGCTGGAATCAAGATTGCCAGGAGAAATATCAATAACCTCATATATGCATGCAGATGGCACCACCCTTATGGCAGAAAGTAAAGAAGAACTAAGGAGCCTTTTGATGAAAGTGAAAAAGTTGGCTTAAAACTTAGCATTCAGAAAACTAAGATCATGGCATCCAGTCTCATCCCCTCATGGCAGATAGATAGGGAAACAATGGAAACAGTGAGAGACTTTATTTTGAGGGGGGGCTCCAAAATCACTGCAGATGGTGACTGTAGCCATGAAATTGTTTTTTGTTGATCCAATGGATGTTGGAAATTTGATATCTGGTTCCTCCGCCTTTTCTAAATCCAGCTTGAATATCTGGAGGCTCATGGTTCACATACTGCTGAAGCCAGGCTAGGAGAATTTTGAGCATTACTTTCTAGCATGTGAGATGAGTTGCAAGGAGATCCAATCAGTTCATCCTAAAGGAAATTAGTCCTGAATATTCTTTGCAAGGACTCATGCTGAGCTTTGGCTACCTGGTGTGAAGAACTGACTCATTTGAAAAGACCCTGTTGCTGGGAAAGATTGAAGGCTGGAGGAGAAGGGGACAACAGAGGATGAGATGGTTTGATGGCATCATGGACTCAATGGATATGAGTTTTAGTAAATTCCGGGAGTTGGTGATGCATAGGGAGGCCTGGCCTGCTGCAGTTCATGGGGTTGCAAAGAGTCAGACACGACTGAGAGACTGAAATGAACTGAACTGACTCTGCATTAAATTAAATAAAAGTGACAGTATACAGCCTTGATGTATTCCTTTCCCGATTTGGAACCAGTCCATGTCCAGTTCTAACTGTTCCTTCTTGACCTGCATACAGATTTCTCAGGAGGCACGTCAGGTGGTCTGGTATTCCCATCTCTTTAAGAATTGTCCACAGTTTGTTGTGATTCACACAGTCAAAGGCTTTGGCATAGTCAATAAAGCAGAAGTAGACATTTTTCTGGAACTCTCTTGCTTTTTTTATGATCCAACGGATGTTAGCAATTTGATCTCTGGTTCCTCTGCCTTTTCTAAATCTATCTTAAACATCTTGAAGTTCATGGTTCACATACTGTTGAAGCCTGGCTTGGAGGATTTGGAGCATTACTTTACTAGTGTGTAAAATGAGTATAGTTGTTCGGTAGTTTGAACATTCTTTGGCATTGCTTTTCTTTGGAATTGGAATACAAACTGACCTTTTCCAATTGTGGCCACTGCTGAGTTTTCCAAATTTGCTGGCATATTGAGTGAAGCACTTTCACAGCATCATCTTTAGGGATTTGAAATAGCTCAACTTGAATTCCATCACCTTCCCTAGCTTTGTTCATAGTGATGCTTCCGAAGGCCCACTGGACTTTGCATTCCAGGATGTCTGATTCTAGGTGAGTGATCACACCACCATGGTTATCTGGGTCATGAAAATCTTTTTTGTACAGTTCTTCTGTGTATTCCTTCCACCTCTTCTTAGTATCTTTTGTTTCTGTTAGGTCCATACCATTTCTGTCCTTTCTTGTGCCCATCTTTGCATGAAAAGTTCCCTTGGTATCTCTAACTTTCTTGAAGAGATCTCTAGTCTTTCCCATTCTATTGTTTTCCTCGATTTCTTTGCACTGATCACTGAGGAAGGCCTTCTTATCTCTCCTTGCTATTCTTTGGGACTCTGCACTCAAATGGGTATATCTTTTCTTTTCTCCTTTGCCTTTAGCTTCTCTTCTTTTCTCAGTTATTTCTTAGCCCTCCTCAGACAACCATTTTGTCTTTTTGCATTTCTTTTTCTTGGGAATGGTCTTGATCATTGCCTCCTGTACAATGTCATGCCCAAGCTATGGATATTAAGGAGCGAAGTAGGTACCTGACCACTGTGCAGTAGCATCTCTCATATGGACTGAGATGAGATGTCCTTCTCCCACTGCCTCATCATCTGAACATGCAAAATAATTTCATATGTTGTTGTTGTTCAGTTGCTCAGTCACATCTGATTCTTTTTTACCTCATGAACTGTAGCACGCCAGGCTTCCCTGTCCTTCACTATCTCCTGGAGTTTTCTCAAGCTCATGTCCATTGAGTCAGCAATGCCATCCAACCATCTCATCCTTTGTCATCCCTTTCTCCTCCTGCCTTCATTCTTTCCCAGCAGGAGGGTCTTTTCCAATGGGTCGACTTTTTGCATTAGGTGGCCAAAGTATTGGAACCTCAGCTTCAGCATCAGTCCTTCCAATGAATATTCAGGACTGATTTCCTTTAGAATTGATTACTTTGATCTGCTTGTAGTCCAAGGGATTCTCAGGAGTCTTCTCCAATATCACAGTTCAAAAACATCAATTCTTAAGCACTCAGCCTTCTTTATAGTCCAACTCTCTTGTCCTTACATGACTACTGGAAAAACCATAGCTTTGACTAGACAGACCTTTGTTGGCAAAATAATGTCTATGCTTTTTAATATGCTGTCTAGGTTTGTCCTAGCTTTTCTTCCAAGGAGCAAGCATCTTTTAATTTCGTGGCTGCAGTCACCTTCTGCAGTGATTTTGCTGCTCAAGAGTATAAAATCTATAACCATTTCCATTGTTTCCCCATCTATTTACCATGAAGCGATGGGACCAGATGCCATGATCTTAGTTTTTTGACTATGAGTTTTAAGCTTTTGAATGTTGAGTTTTAATTATGTCATATCTTCACCCATTATTTTAAAAAGTCCTATAATCCTTTTCTTACTTAAAAAGATTACTTTGGTGTATACTAATTTGTGCAGTGTATACTAATTTGTTCCTACCTTGCTACCCTCCTGTTGCCTTGTAAAATTCCCATGACAAGAGAGAATGTTGCACTGGCCATGCCTTTCTATGATTGGCTTGGTATTGTTCTTGGAAAATAGTCTTCAATTAGATACAGAAAGAGAGGTTCTGATGGGATAATAGTTTGTAATGGTCCTGTCCAGCTTAAACAGTATCTTTGACATAGCAGAGAGGTGCATGCAGAATTCTCTCTGTTAAGACATCAAGTTTTTGACACAAGCTCACAGTGGGATTCGATGGAAATGTCCTTCTTTGTTCCTGCATAGCCCTGATAATCTGCCTTAGGGCTCCTCTACTTTGGTCCTGGAAATTCCTCCTGGGATCACGCAGATTGTAAAGAACATTCCTAGTTACTAGCATTATCGGAACTGTGCTTGTCTTTGTTCATTTGCATGAATACATAAAAGGGAAAGCTTAACCTTATTATTTTCTACAAAGTGGCAAACCAGTCTGATGTTCTAACCAGGCAGTTTGGAGGATGGAGAATCAGGGTTAGTTGTGTGAATGAGGTCACTGAGGGGAAATGTTGACAATGTAGATGAGACAATTTCCAAAAAAAAAAAAATCTAAACATCAAGGCCAGAGCTGTGATGGAAAGGAAGACATTAACTAAAAAAAGGACCAAAATAGTGGCAGTCAGGTAAATGAGCCAGTAGAACTTAAGAGAAAATATCCACTGTGATTATGATCTACAATGAATATAATTCTTATGTAGATATCTTATGTAGATATCTTGGCTATTTCACAGCTAGAAGTAAGTTGTCAAGGCCAACTAATTTAATTTATTAAAAGTGAAAGTAAAAGTTGCTCAGTTGTATCCAACTCTTTGTGACCCCATGGACTATACAGTCCATGTAATTCTCCAGACCAGAATACTGGAGTGGATAGCCTTTCCCTTCTCCAGGGGATCTCCCCGACCCAGGGATTGAACCTAGGTCTCTGGCATTACAGGTGAATTCTTTACCAGTTGAGCCACAAGGGAAGCCCATTTTTAAAAATTATTATTATATGTTAATCTATTAGGACAGAAATCATTTAAATACAACCTAAACCCCATCATCTAAGGTGCCAAAGACTGTAACTCTAAGGCATCCTAAGAAGAAGGAGATTCTTAACCGGCTTTTTTTCTATGGATTGGTTGCATTGGACTAGGTTTGTTGGGCTTTCACTGAAATAAAACATGGTATCTGTGGGAATATATAACATCTTGTATGAAATATTCAAATTTTCTATTTTGAGTGAATAGGCAGATGAAGGAATAGACTGGAAGCTTAGTGAATAGCAATGAAGCTAGGATAGGTTGATCTGGACATGCACAACAGGAGACCCAAGGCTCGGACTTGATGCCCTCAGTCACTCTAAGTAGTTGACTTCTGGCAAAGTGGTTACTGAGAGAGCCAAACAGGAGAGTATTTTCCTCCTGAATGGTTTTCCCTTTGGCCTCATGCTGACTGGGATAATCAGGTTGCTAGGTTACTCTCTGATGTAAAAAATAAGGTCAGTGAATCACTAATGGAAGGTATGTATGGTACATGTCAGTGAGGGAATGAAATGCATCATCATCATGTTGAAGATCAACCACTGCTAAGATAGATTTAAGTTTATCAAAGGTGTTAGAAAAAGAATAAAATTCAGAGCAATTATATTCTGAAAATGTTGGAAAATCAAGAAGATACAAAAAATTCTTCAGTTTTTTTAACCTGGTCCTTGACATCAGCATATGTGTCATATGTAGATGGTAGCATACTACAACAGATGCTCCCACAAATGATATCTATGAAATTCCCCATAGCCTGAAGTGAAGTGAAGTCGCTCAGTCGTGTCCGACTCTTTGAGACCCCATGGACTGTAGCCTACCAGGCTCCTCTGTCCATGGGATTCTCCAGGCAAGAATACTGGAGTGGGTTGCCATTTCCTTCTCCAGGGGATCTTCCTGACCCAGGGATCGAACCTGGGTCTCCCACATTGGAGGCAGATGCTTTAACCTCTGAGCCACCAGGGAAGCCCTATGAAATTCCCCATGGTCTACATTTAATAGCATGAATTTTCCTCAGCGTTCTCTGTTCTTCCCAAATATTCACACATACTGATCTGTGTGTTAGGAACTCTGAAATTGCTACTGAAACTAGATATTTACTTGTAATTTTTTTCAGGTTAAAAAGAAGGGCTAAAAAGGTCCTAACAGAGCTTATCCTACAGTGAGACTAAGCACGTCATCATCTTGTACTGGTTTTGGTAGAAGCGACCGCTCTGTGATTTCAACTGTTTTCTTTTGAACCTGGAACTCAAAATGCCCTAAGCACCAGCACATATTAATACATTATATTATACTGTCTAGTACATGTATATATACAATCTAGTACACAGACTTTTTCAACCTCAGTGATCTCAACCTTGTTTAGAATCTTGACATTTACTTTGTGGGAGAAACTACTGGTTCAACAAGATCATTTTCTATTCCTTCTTAGGCTACCGAACTGACTACATTTCTTTTTTCTTTTTTTTCTTTTTTAGTTTATATTGAAGTATAGTTGATTAAAAATGTTGTGTTAGTTTCAGGTGTGTAGAAATGTGATTCAGTTATACAAGGTTCTATTAATTTTCAAATTTTTGTTCTCATTTAGGCTTTTGCAAAATACTGAGAAGAGTTCCCTGTGCTATACAATGGGTCTTTATTGGTTATCTGTTTTAAGTATAGCAATGTGTACTTGTCAATCCCAAATTCCCAATCTCTACTTCCCTCCCACCCTTTCTCCTTGGTAACCATAAGTTCATTTTCTAAGTCTGTGTATCTGTTTCTGTTTTGGAAATAAATTCATTTATATCATTTTTCCTTAGTTTCTGCATAAAAGCAATATCATGTGATATTTGTGTTTCTCTGTCTGACTTTCTTCACTTAGTATGATAATTTCCAGGTCTATCGATGTTGCTGCAAATGGCATTATTTCATTCTTTATGATGGCTGAGTAATATTCCTTTGTGTATACACACACACACACCACACCTTTATTCATTTATCTGTCAGTGGACATTCAGGTTGTCTCCATGTCTTGGCTGTTGTAAATAGAGTTGCTATGAACACTGGTGTGCATGTTTCCTTTTAAACTAGAGTTTTCTTTAGGTATATGCACAGAAGTGGGATTCCTGCACAATATGGTAGCTCTATTTTTAGTTTTTTAAGAAACGTCCATACTGTTCTCCATAGTGGCTATCCAATTTACATTCTCACTAACAGCATAAGATGGTTCTCTTTTCTCCACAAACACTCTGGCATTTGCTGTTTGTTGATTGTAGCCTTGTTGATGATGGCCATTCTGACTGGTGGGAGGTGATATCTCATTGTAGTTTTGAGTTGCATTTCTCTAATGATTAGCAATCTTGAGTATCTTTTCGTGTGCCTCCTGCCCATCTGTGTGTCTTCTTTGGAGAAAGTCTATTTAGGTCTCCTGCCCAGTTTTTGATTGGATTTATTTATTTGTTTGTTTGTTTATTTTTTGTATTGAGCCGCATGAGTTGTTTGTCAATTTTGGTGATTAATCTCTTGTTGTTTGCATCATTGCAAATATTTTCTCCTGTCCTGTGGACTGTCTTTTTGTTTTGCTAGTGGTTTCCACTGCTGTACAAAAACTTTTGAGTTTAATTAGGTTCCATTTGTTTCTTTTTGTTCAGTTTGTTATTTTGTTTACTTTTATCATTTTGTTTTATTTTTATTTCCATTACTCTAGGAGACAGATGAAAAATGGATTGCTGCAATTTATGTCAAAAAATGTTCTGTCTAGTTTCCTCTAAGAGATTTATTGTGTCTGATCTCATATTTAGGTCTTTAACCCATTTTGAGTTTATTTTTTGTGTATGGTGTTAAAGAATGCTCCAGGTTCACTTTTTAATATGTAGCTGTCCCATTTTCCCAGTACCACTTATTGAAGACACTGTCTTTCCTCCATTCTGTATTCTTGCCTCCTTTGTTACAGATTAATTGGCCATAGGTGCATGGGTTTATTTCTTAACTTTCTATCCTGTTCCAATCATCTACATTTCTTTTTCTTTTTTTTTTTTTTTTGGTACCAGTACTATACTGTTTTGATGACTATAGCTTTGAAGTATAGTCTGAAGTCAAGAAGCCTGATTCACTCAGCTCTGTTTTCTTTCTCAAGTTTGCTTTGCCTATTTGGGATCCTTTGTGTTTCCATAGAAGTTCTTAAATTATTTGTTCTAGTTCTGTGGACAATGCCATTTTGGTAATTTGATAGACATTGCATTGAATTTGTAAACTGCACTGAATAGTATAGTCATTTTCACAATATTCATTTTTCTCAATCCAAGAACAGGATATATGTTCCCATCTGTTTGTGTAACCTTCAATTTCATTTATCAAAGTCTTAAAGTTTTTGGCGTACAGTCCTTTTGCCTCCTTAGATATGTTTATTCCTGTGTATTTTATTCCTTTTGATGCAATGGTAAATGAGACTGCTTTCTTTCTTATCTTTTGTTGTTAGTGTATAGAAATGCAACAAATGTCTATGTATCAATTTAGTATCCTGCAACATTGCTGAATTCATTAATGAGCTCTTCTAGTTTTCCGGAAGCATCTTTAGAATTTTCTGTGTGTACAATCATGTCATCTGCAAACAGTGATTGTTTTTCTTCTTTTCCTATTTGGATTCCTTTTTTTTTCCCTTCTCTGATTGCCATGGTTAGAAATTCCAAAAACTATGTTGAATTAAAGTGATGAGAGTAGGTACCCTTGTCTTGCTCCTGATCTTAGAGGAAATGCTTTCAGCTTCTCACCATTGAATATGATGTGACCTATAAGTGTGTCAAGATAGCCTTTATTTTGTTGAGATATTTCCCCTCTGTGCTCACTTTCTGGATTGTTTTTTTTTATTATAAACAGGTGTTGAATTATGTCAAAAGCTTTTTCTGTGTCTATTGAGGTTATTGTATAGTTTTTTTATTTTTCAACTTTTGTTGTGTTATATATCACACTAATTGATCGGCAGATATTGAAAAAGCTTTGCATCCCTGGGAATAAGTCCCATTTGATTATGGTGTTAAGCTTCCTTTTCAATGTGGGCTGGCCACATGTTGAAGGTTTAACCAAGGAATATGAACAGAAGTGGTCCTCTGTGGTTTTCTGGAAACTCCTGTGACATTATATGAGACTGCATATTGAAGCTGACAGAGAAACCATCAGCCTAACTCCCTAAATGAAAATATTGGAATCTCCACACTGTTCTCCATAGTGGCTGTACTAGTTTGCATTCCCACCAACAGTGTAAGAGGGTTCCCTTTCCTCCACACCCTCTCCAGCATTTATTGCTTGTAGACTTTTGGATAGCAGCCATCTTGACTGGTGTGTAATGGTACCTCGTTGTGGTTTTGATTTGCATTTCTCTGATAATGAGTGATGTTGAGCATCTTTTCATGTGTTTGTTAGCCATCTGTATGTCTTCTTTGGAGAAATGTCTGTTTAGTTCTTTGGCCCATTTTTTGATTGGGTCGTTTATTTTTCTGTAATTGAGCTGCAGGAGTTGCTTGTATATTTTTGAGATTAATCCTTTGTCTGTTGCTTCGTTTGCTATTATTTTCTCCCATTCTGAGGGCTGTCTTTTCACCTTGCTTATAGTTTCCTTTGTAGTGCAAAAGCTTTTAAGTTTCATTAGGTCCCATTTGTTTATTTTTGCTTTTATTTCCAATATTCTGGGAGGTGTGTCATAAAGGATCCTTAAAAAACTGGAAATAGAACTGCTATATGACCCAGCAATCCCACTCCTGGGCATACACACCAAGGAAACTAGATCTGAAAGAGACACGTGCACCCCAATGTTCATAGCAGCACTGCTTATAATTGCCAGGACATGGAAGCAACCTAGATGCCCATCAGCAGACGAAATGGATAAGGAAGCTGTGGCACATATACACTATGGAATATTACTCAGCCATTAAAAAGAATTCATTTGAACCAGTTCTAATGAGATGGATGAAACTGGAGCCCATTATACAGAGTGAAGTAAGCCAGAAAGATAAAGACCAATACAGTATACTAATGCATATATATGGAATTTAAAAAGATGGTAATGATAACCCTATATGCAAAACAGAAAAACAGACACAGATGTACCAAATGGACTTTGGGACTCAATGGGAGAAGGTGAGGGTGGGAGGCTCTGAGAGAATAGCATTGAAACAAGTATACTATCAAGGGTGAAACAGATCACCAGCCCAGGTTGGATGCATGAGACAGGTGCTCAGGGCTGGTGCACTGGGAAGACCCAGAGGGATGGCATGGGGAGGGAGGCGGGAGGGGGGATCGGGATGGGGAATACATGTAAATCCATGGCTGATTCATGTCAATGTACAGCAAAAACCACTACAATATTGTAAAGTAATTAGCCTCCAACTAATAAAAATAAATGAAAAAAAAAAAAAAAGAAAATTTTGGGATAATCCATTATGTTGTTCTCCCATTTGCCAACCTGAGGAGACATTGGAATGTTATGTAAACAAATAAGTTTTGGTTGCTTTGAGTCATTGTGTGTTAGGTCTGTGTATTACTGCAATATATGTTATGAAAGAGTAGTTTTAAGTGATGTGCTCAGTTTTTCTCATGTACATACAATTTTATCTTATAAGCAGATTGTTATGGTAAATGAAAATATAGATACACAGTGGCTCAAGGAATAGTAGTTAAGAGAATAAGTTTTCAAGGAATAGTAATTACCCTTAGTAGTATGATCCTGGCTCAAAAGGAATTCTTGATAACTCACTTGTATAACAACTAGCTGTAAAATGAAAATCTTTTAGTCTGTTGGAATGTTAACAGGCTTCTAAAGTAACTCCCAATGCTCAATCTGAGTGGATGATGCACGAAGAAACTTCTTTATACGTGTAGTTGAAAGTTTTTATTCCTGTTTTCTCAAATAAAACTTATGCAGATGACACCACCCTTATGGCAGAAAGTGAAGAAGAACTAAAGAGCCTCTTGATGAAAGTGAAAGAGGAGAGTGAATAAGTTGGCTTAAAAAGCTCAACATTCAGAAAACTAAGATCATGGCATCTGGTCCCATCACTTCATGGCAAATAGATGGGGAAACAGTGAAAACAGTGGCTGACTTTATTTTTATCACTGCAGATGATGATTGCAGCCATGAAATTAAAAGACACTTGCTCCTTGGAAGGAAAGTTATGACCAACCTAGACAGCATATTAAAAAGCAGAGACATTACTTTGCCAACAAAGGTCTGTCTAGTCAAGGCTATGGTTTTTCCAGTAGTCATGTATAGATGTGAAAGTTGGACTATAAAGAAAGTTGAGCACCAAAGAATTGATACTTTTGAACTGTGGTGTTGGAGAAGACTCTTGAGAGTCCCTTGGACTGCAAGGAGATCCAACCAGTCCATCCTAAAGGAGATCAGTCCTGGGTGTTCATTGGAGAGACTGATGCTGAAGCTGAAACTCCAGTACTTTGGCCACCAGATGCGGAGAGCTGACTCTTTTGAAAAGACCCTGATGCTGGGAAAGATTGAGGGCAGGAGGGGAAGGGGATGACAGAGAATGAGATAACTGGATGGCATGACTGACACAATGGACATGGGTCTGGGTGGACTCCAGGAGTTGGTGATGGACAGGGAGGCCTGGCGTGATGCAGTTCACGGGGTGGCAAAGAGTCAGACATGACTGAGCGACTGAACTGAACTGAACTGAACTGTGGCAGAGTTCTAAGTTGGCCTTTAATGACCTCAGTTCCTTGAATTTCTATCCATGTGCAATTACCTTCTCCTTGAGTGTGGGCTGCATATAGTGACTTGCTTCTAACCAGTAGAATACAGCAGAAGTAATGGGATGTCACTTCTATGATCAGGTTACAAAAGCTTATGACTTCCATCTTGCTAGCACACTTATTCTCTTATTTGACTTTCAAATTCAGAAGCAAAATGCCATGTCAGAGAGTCCCATACCTCAAGGGATTAATTGAGAATATGCTCTAACCAAAATCATCAGGGTACTGAGGCCCTAAGTCTAATATGTCTGAGAAATTGCATTTTGTAAAAATGTCCAAGTGAATGTAGTAGGTCCTTCCCCAGTCAAGGCTTCAGGTGAAACTGGAGACCCTAGACTGACCCCTTAGTTGTGAGCGAATGTAAGTCAGAGGATCCGTTTAAGCTCTACCCAGATTCCTGGTCCCCAGAAACAGAGATAATAAATGTGTATTGAAGTTGCTTAATTTGGGGGTAATTTCTTACGCAAACAACAGGTAATTAGTACACATCGGGTATTAACAGGCCTCTGGACTAAATTTCATGAATCAGTCAAAATAGCTTGTCCCTCAGATAACTTTCTTCAACATTTACAGTTGAAATGATCATCTCTCTGGCTTTATTTTTTCCAGAGAAAGCATATGGGTATTTATATATGACATTTTAACGTGTATTATAATGCTTTTCATGCCAGCTTTATATTAGAATATAGGCCTCTCGAAGGGAATGATGACATTTTACCTATGGTCTTTATGTCTTCTGTGGTTTGGGTCCAACATGTAAATATGTGGTTCTTAGCCACTCAGTCGTGTCCAACTCTTTGTGACCCTACGGGCTGTAGCCCGCCAGGCTCCTTCGTCCATGAGGATTCCCAAGGCAAGAATACTGGAGTGGGTTGCCATGCCCTCCTCCAGGGGATCTTCCCAAGGCAGGAATTGAACCTGGGTCTCCTGCATTGCAGGCAGATTCTTTACTAGCTGAGCTACCAGGGAAGCCCAATATGTAACTGGTATTCAGTAAATGCTGAGTAACAATACTAAATAATAATAAATAAATACCAATAAATGCTGAAATAATTTAACTTTCTACTATTTTGGAAATCTGCATTTACAACTGATTTAGATACTACACATTTCCTCTTCTAATAAAAAGTACCTCATTTCTGTCAAATTATGGACAGTTTATTTTTGTTTTGCAGTTAAATTTATTTTCAAATATCTTCTAGAATCATCAATTGTATATTTTTACAATTTTACTAAATTTGTGTTTAGCATAATTTTCTAGGAAAATATTCATGGAGCTTTCTCTTACTTAGATTCAACAGAGGATTAATTTAAAAAAACATGACTCAGATTTACTAACTAAATGCAATTTCTTTTTTCCCCAAAGTAGCAACATAAAAAGCTTTATGATATATATATATATATATATACACATTTTATAAAAATGTATAGAAGTGTTTAAGGATCTAGGAATTCAGTTTCAAGGGAAACTAAAAGTGAAATCTTTAAAAAATTATGGTGTATATATACAAATAACCAATGATAGTTAATAATAGACTTATGTATACCTGTGTTTGTGCATGGCTTATATTTTTGTGAATACATATAAAATACATAAGATGAGTTAGAAAAATTAAAATCTCACTTCTAAATAATAAAGGGATTCTTTTTTTATATTTGCTCTGCATTTCACGCTAAATTTTATTAAAACATATTTTAATATCTTTCATTTAATATCCATTTTCGTCTAATTATAATCTATTATCACTTAATAATAGAGGATAAGGAGCCTTTTAAGCACATAAAAATGATGACATTTTGATGAAATTCAGTTGAGTAATAATTTTATCAAATAATATATTTCTTTTAAAAAAATACTAGTAAGGAAAATACACAAATTGGATAGCATAGAAAGAAAAATGTCATCTTAAATCATTTGTCCTACCTTTCAGGTAACTATGTGCAATTCTACACTAACACATGTGTTGATATAAGCTTGAAATACATACAATATGGGAAGAATAAACTTATCAATACATTATGGCAGTTATTTTATGACAGATATTCATACTATTTCTGTAGATATAAAAAATGTGTATAAATGATGTATAGATGCCAAAGCAGGGAATTTATAAAAGAAAAGGCTAGAAATCATGCTTCCAAATGGATGATATTCTTTTTGTATTAATTCCCCTGCGAAAGCTCATTCATAGGAATCTTACCATAGTCCAAATTAGATGAATGTATGAGTTGCAAAAGTGTTGCAAAATTGCAACAATGTCACTCTTATAAAAATGTCACTGTTCAAAACAATTTTGAAATACCTGTTTTGACATTATGTAAGAGTCACTCAGTAAGCACCATAAGACATTAGATCCTCCTTTGTGAGTAACCAAACCTACTTGGCATTTATCAAATTTTGCCAAGATTAAGGAAGGCATTAACATAAAAGTGCCATACCCTCTTAAGGCAATTTCAGAAGATAAGTTAAAAAACTTTATTGAACAGTGGTATAATTACTGAAATAAAGTCCAATAGCTTTCCATGACAATTGCTCCATGGAAGACAGAATTGCTTTTTTGATTGTATGCATATCAGTATTTTTGCTTAAAACATTCTGACAATATTTTTCCAACTCTAGTTGCTTGTATAGAACTATATAATGATACATGTAGGCATAAATTTGTTTATTTTGTTATTTCATAGATCAGTTCTATCATACTCTCTCCAAAACTTATCTGAATACTGTTTAAATATTAATAATAGAAATCATTAGCAGATATTTGAATATAAATAATTTAAACTTATCCCTACTGCTAGAGGAAGAGAATCTTTAAATAAAGTGTCACTGAAAGGCAATAAAGAAGAGAGAATATTTAATAATATCTTATCTACTCCATTTTAGAGATGAGAAGATTAAGACTTAGAGGAGTTAAAAGATTTTCACAGAGAAAACAAAATCTTTTGGATGTAGAAGATACCAAAGTGACATGATCTTTTGGACCACAGAAATAGTAACTAAAGTCCTTAGGTTTCTATTAGATGACATAAGAAGGGTAAAAATCAATGCTAATGTTTTGGGACTTACATATATCAAGTTGCTCTAAGATATTAACTTTGTCATTGTTTTGATGTTTAGAATATTTTACTGCATTTAGCAACTAGCACAAAATGAAAAGTGCTAAATGCTTACTCTTCACATTTTAATTGCTACAACCCTGATTTTTCCAAGCAGTCAGTCATTGTGTACCTGGGCAATCTGAGCTGACAGCCTTATCACTAGGCCTTCTTTCTCCTGTACATGCTAAAGAAAACAGTAAGACGTCCTTTCTTTTAATGAAAAATTCCAAGAATCTAACTTTTCCATTTTCTGATGACATTTGGTAACTCCTCTCAGAACAAATAAATCTGAAGAGGTATTATTTATATAACAGGAATTCCAAACATATTTTAATTACCTTTTGAATTTCACAAAAGGTAATCACACACTCTTTCCTTTTCCTGTAAACCACTTTTAATTGACTGGGTACAGAACCAATAACTCAGAGCTTATTAGCAAATATAAACAAGCAATATCACTAAATGGGGAAGCACAAGATGGCATCTAGTGAGGGAAATAATTGCAATATTGGCTTATGTTCATTTGGGCCCTTGCACAAAGGCTCACCAATAATGCGTGTACAGGGAGCAGGATCAAATATGTGTTGTTCTAGATGGAATTCCTTCCTTTCATTTCCTTTTCTGATGCTTCTCTTCCGTTTTTTTCTTCTATACATGCAACCTATATTTTCTGGCCCAACTCAGCTAGAATTACAATTAAAAGGCACAGTTCAAATAATAAGAAAATTATCTTGCTATACATTTTTTTCAGCAGAATTCTGGGAATGCCAGCTCACTTCTGGGTTCCTTCCTCTATCAGTAATGCTTTCAACAATATGATAGGTGACTCAAGGTCCAAACTCTACAGCTGGCTGCCTAAGTTAGTTTAGTTTCAGTCCTTAGCAAATGTGCATATTCTAAACCTCTCTCTGTCACAGTCTCCCTATGTATACAATGATATAGTCTTAGTAATAATAAAATAATCTTACATCATAGAATTCCTGTGAGGATGAGTTAATGTACATAAAACACTAAGATTGATGCTTATGACAGAGTAAGAACCAGAAAATGTTAGCAATTGCTGTTGTTGTTGACATTTTTTCTATATACTTACACATTCTGAGTGTGTTTCACGTCTACTTCTGTTGGCTATGCATCTCTTTGTTTTGGACTGTATCTCTTTAGGGGCTTCCCTGATAGCTCAGTTGGTAAAGAATCCGCCTGCAATGCAGGAAACCCTGGTTTGATTCTTGGGTTGGAGAGATCTTCTGGAGAAGGGATAGGCTACCCACTCCAGTATTCTTGGGCTTCCCTTGTGGCTCAGCTGGTAAAGAATCTACCTGCAATGTGGGAGACCTGGGTTCAATCCCTGGGTTGGAAAGATCCCCTGGAGAAGGGAAAGGCTATCCGCTCCAGTATTCTGGCCTGGAGAATTCCATGGACTGTATAGTCCACAGGGTCACAAAGAGTCGGACACGACTGAGCGACTTTCACCTTGACTTTCATATCTCTTTTATACCATTAGTTTAACTTAATATTTCGACTTCTTGAACTCCCCATACAGTGTGATCCCTGCTACCGCGTCACATTCAGATTCCCCTCTGACATCTCATCAACTGGGATTCAGCTAATAAACCTCAGCTTGTCTCTTCTCTCAAAGTCATTTCTTCTGTCTGGGACGCTGCACAGTGTATCAGGAGTGAGCTGTGACTCCAGTGTACTTGGCTATTATCTTTATTGTGAGATGTTAAGGTGTCACATGGAGAGCTTAGTGGGACAGGTGTATGAATCCCCGATTTCCCCTTTTGACTAAACTGAGTCTGACTACTATTAAAGCCTTTAAAAGAAAAAACAAATAGAAGGTCATATGTATGCACAATCCAGATCTGCTGACAACTCCTTCTATAGGTCAGTTTTGTCTTATATTTCTACTTGTAAATAAATTATATATGATTATCAGATCATTTCTTTTCACATGAAACGTGGCTATGTGCTTAGTTTTACTGCAGAGAACAGCTGGTCCTTCCTCATAGAAGTGTTGTGAGGGTTAAACAGTTTAAGGTATATAAAAGCCTCTATTATATTGCTACTAGAACTCCTCAAGATGTCATTTCAGAAGATTAAGATCTCAATATGGCAAAAAATATTTTGGAATGAAGGTTTGAAATTTCACATTCACAAGATTTCTTTTTAATGAAGTATGGTTGAATCACATCCATAAGGTTTTAAACAGTTCAGCCTATTAAGTTTGTAGCGAAGTACCCTAATTACAATTTGGAATGGTCAGATTATGAAATATATACCCAAGTAATAGCATTTACATGCAAGTTATATTTTTAAAAAATACTTAACTTTCTTCCGTTTTGCTTTCAGTTCAGAGTTTTGACTCTTGAAAAAATATTTTTCAAAGACATGTGACAATGAGTTGTTTTTCTGACCTTTATAAATTTATTTTATTATTACAATCTCTAGCTTATCTCCTATCCATACATATACAAAGATGAACACACATTCTAACATTGAGCTGTGCTATTGTTCTGTATTATCATTAGCTACAATCACAATTTTGTAACTGCGGCATTTGTAGATTTTTTTTCCTATCTTTGTCCAGCATAAATAATTTTCTCTTACTGATAGTCTCAGAATACTACAATATGAGTGTTAAGTAATCCTAGTTCTACTTCCTATATCCATGATTCTGTGGCATAGCAATTATATTTTATTAAAAAAATCACCTTTCTGGGAAACTGAAAACACTTATGAATGATAATACACTTTTCTATTTGTAAAACAAACCTTGAAATTCTCTAAAGCCTGGAGTTCTAGCAATTATTAGATCACAGTTACACTTTGTCAAGACTAAATGTCTTACATCCTTGCTGGAAGAGAGGAAAACCCTGGGATTACAATGTATTTGAACAAGAAGGTGCTAACTTTGCATTATTTTCCATTCTTCTTCCTGTCTTTGTCAGGAGGATGGATCCATGCTGTGCTATTCTCTATTCTGGTTGCCACCTTTGTCATGAGAATGAGACACCAGAATCAGAGTGTTTCCTGTGAGATATAATAGCATGCTTTCCTGCTCACACCTCTCAGGATGTTGTATTTCGTTAGGTTAGAGCCTCTGAATCCCTTAGAGCATCTGCTCAACATTCATCATTCATGCAAGGTGTCCTTTTTGCTTGCATTCCTTGTAAAAGTATTTGATAATCTTGGTCAGTTGTGCAGCCCTCTCTTTCTCAAATGGAACTCAAAAAACTATTATAATTTTTTTTTCATTATCGGTCAAACAAATGTATGTTACAATTTGGGGTATATATTAATAGAAACATACACATGATTTAATTGTTTTTAAGAATATCTATCACTGAAAAATATTTCAGTGCTCCAGTTACACATAAGAGTATGCAGCAAGTAGCTGCTATGTTTTTGGGAGAAGAGATGGTAAAATGAGCACTTAAAAAGAGCTTATTCCCTTGAAGATATATTTATTTTATATTTAGAAAATTTCAACTTTAAAATTTTCACTTTGTTTGGGCACTGATTTTTAAATTACTCTTAAATTTGTCTCTTGTCCAGGCTGAGTTGTAAATACTGCATTGTATTTTTAAACCATACTTTGGTCACACATGTGAAAAGAAACTTGCAGATATACATCCAAGCAAATACTTTTTTTTTTTTTAACAAATGTTGAAATATATGGGGTCAATATTGTTAGGGGAGTGTGTAATTTCCTCGATTCTGTCTCATTACAACAAAAATTTGAAGCTACAGTCCAGTGTTACAACCCTTGGATGGACCAGTGTTACAGCCCTCGGACAGATCAGTGTTACAGCTCCATGTTACAGCTCAGTTTTATTTAGAAAATTAAGGAAAATACATCCTCGAGGTGTGAGGGCCTGCCAACCCAAAAGACCAAAAGATGCAAAGAGAAGAGAGAGAGACCCCTGGCCCTTTGGCTCCTCTTTTTATATGTTTTTTTCTCCTCCCCCTGAGCCTGCGCTATGTAAATTGGGCTAGCCAGGAGTGCTGTTTGTTTTACCTGAGGTCCTCACTCCGGTCCTGGGATCTTCCTTTGTTCTATTTTCACGGGCGTTTCCTTTCCATGTCTTTTAGCCACTGCCATTCTGGACTCCTTTTTCCTATTCTAATTACCTAACAGTATGATAAAGCTGTCCATGCAGTTACATTTCTCAGTACAGACAGAATTTCAGACCCATACAGGGTGAGGGGAGAGGACAGGATAAGCAGTACAAGAAGATGACATGCTTAGTCTCACTGTAAGATAAGCTCCATTAGGAACTTTTCGGTCATTCATTTTAACCTGGAAAAAAGCTACAAATAAATATCTAGTTGTGGTAGTAATTTAAAAGTTCCTGACACATAGGTCAGTTATATGTGAATGTTTGGGAGCCTAACATAAAAATGCTTTCAACTCCATTATTTATTCACTTCCATTGGGTGCCAGGTTAGCCCAAAGAAGTGGGAATAGCCAAGTTCTGATTTTATTACCTCACAAAACTGAAGCAATTGAGATTTGAGATACAGTGTGCTTGTGCCTCAAGACTCAAGAATGAATATCTTTAGCAGAACTTGCAGGCTGGTGAGTTGTGAAGTCATTCTCATACCGAAAGTTATTTTTGAAGGGTGGTTATGTACCTCAATGGAGGCAACTGATCCTTTACTCTAGCTTGCATCAGAAGGTTAGAGCCCTTTCAAAGCTGTTACAAGCCCTTTCAAAACTTCTAGCTTTCAAAGATTGCTTACAAAGCTTCTAGCTCAAAGTTTTGCCAATAGCCAGTTTTTAGTTGAGAGCTTCATGTCCAGGGGGTCTGAGGATCCAGTCTTACTCTCATGGCGACCAGGTCATTCATTCACTGCAAGATCAGAGCTTCCCCAAAAGTGGAGCAGCCATCCTTCCCCGGGGTATATATGGTTAGGGCTAGTTCTAGAGACTGGGGTCAAGAAAAACTGTCCAGCTTCTTTGCAGAGCCACCAACAGTGGTCTCTTAAAGCTACTTAGAGCATAACTTCATCAATACTTTGTTTCCCCAGGATACTGGAGCTTGCTACCCAGATATTTAATTATCTGAGGAACACGACTCCAGTTATTCTTCTAAGAACAGGAAGGCCATCTAAAGGTAATTTGATTTTCATATTTACGTAGCTAGAAGAGACCATTAGACTGCTTTTTGTCAGAGGTATAAAGAAAAAAAAGGTAGCCTTTCTTCCTAAAAGCTATTTGTTTGAAATTTATGCATATGTCTGTGTGGTTACTGGATTGCAGTCTGTTCTGTACTAGCTGTAAATTCCACTAGTGCACCTTCCTTGTCTCTCTGCTTCCACTGTGGCTCCCATGTCTAACACAGACCTGACACAGAAATGGACCAACACATATTTGTGGAATTAACAAATGAATGAATCTACTCAAGGTGATGTTTTTCCCTTGCTATGTTGTGAAGTATTTGGTACCATCTCTAACTAGAGAGGAAACAAATATCCAGCTAATTTCTATTGTGGTACTCTTCGTGGTATCACTTCCTAGAAGTAGAAATCTATTCAAGACTCAGATTTATTCAACCTGTGAATAAATGCTTTAGGAGATAATGTGACTTAAGTCTATTTTTAAATCAAATAGACCCATCAGTATTTATTACAGCACATCCAATTGTGTTCCCCAAAATACCAGTTCTCTAGGATTTGCTAGATAACAGTGTGGAAAAAATTGAAAGTTAAGTGAATTTAGAACCACTGAGACAAACAAGTGTCTTTATGGAAGTACTTTTCATAGCCGTTGGCAGAGTAGTATCTCAAACTTATTTGACCAGGGAGTTTTATTTTTATAGCAACTTTCCTAATGCTTATTATACTCCATGTTGTAATATTAGATTTGAAAACATTTAAAAATTTCTTTTTTTTTTTCATCCTTTTTTCTTCATTTTGCTCCTTGGCAGTTACTACTTTATTCTGTCTTCCCACTCACTTATCCATTCTTCTGCTTAAATTCCAGAAAATTAGTATAAAGCAATTGATTATGATATGATAGAAATTTGTGCATTTTAAAGGTTTCCAAAACATGAAGTCTTATTTTCAGTCAAATTGTGAGCCAGGGAGTGATTAAATCTTCTTCATCCTTGTTGCAAACATCCTAGCATTTTCTACTACTTGGCACATAGCAAATGTTCACTAAGTATTTGTTTAATAAATGAGGCAATGAGAGCTATATTATACTAAAGTGTTTGCTATATTGAATGTAATAATTATTCTGAATTAGCAATACCTTTTGACAGTCTAAGACTATTAATATATGCCAATGGAAATATGTGTTGTTAAAAGTTTTAAAAAATTGTCAAGTCAGGAAGAAAAATGTGTATGCACATTTTTCTCCTACAGAAAAGGAAAGAGTAGAATAAATGTATCAAACTGTACTGACAAGTATCAATTTTAAAAAAATCAATGTATAAAAGAATAATAATACAGAATTTTGACAAAGAAGGAGGATAGGCCTCTCTGGAGATTCTATACTGTCTTAATTTACATAAACCAGATTCTTAATAGTATTAATATATTTTCCTATGGACTAATTTAGTGAATTTGGCTTACTAATCTTTGTTCAGTTCTATGGAGTTTACCACCCCCACTCCAGTACTCTTGCCTGGAAAATCCCATGGTCGGAGGAGCCTAGTAGGCTGCAGTCCATGGGGTCGCTAAGAGCCGGACACGACTGAGCGACTTCACTTTCATTTTTCACTTTCATGCATTGGAGAAGGAAATGGCAACCCACTCCAGTATTCTTGCCTGGAGAACTCCAGGGATGGGGGAGCCTGGTGGGCCGCCGTCTATGGGGTCGCACAGAGTCGGACACGACTAAAGTGACTTAGCAGTAGCATGGAGTTTACCATGCTGACATAGCTCTGTTTAATGACTGGCAGAATTTCAGAGATTAGGTTGTTACATTCTTTAGATTAGACCCAGGAACTACCCATCACTGGTTGGGAAAATATACCTACACAGTGTTGAACCAGATCACAGTAATGACTATTACTTCCCAATAATCAGTATTGAATGTGGAGTCAGGAAATGATTATGGCAAAAAGTTACTAATTATGTTTACAAAATTTGCCCTCCAAAATTTGGGAATGCATCTAAACATCCCTAATTTTACTTAATATACAGTCACAGAGTCCTAAATATAGGTGTTGGAAGATTAAGTAGGAAGGCCATTCGTAAGCTGCTGATTTTTCATTTTGGAGATTGTAATAAACAAAGAAGATCCCAAGTATTCTATGTTGCCTCAGTGAGTTGTTGAGGACAAATGTAGTTATATTTAAATACTTTGTATAATGTGCTATACAAATAAAGTTTTTTAAAATGAATTCATATAGATGGTTCCTGGATGCTTTATATTTATAAGCTATGTGTTATATTCCGTGGGAGAAGGGTAATTTATCTATCTATTGCTTTTCCTTTTTCCCAAGGGACATCTAAGGCTTTGACCTTTGCTTTAATCCTCTTTGAAACATAAACACAGGTAATATTGTAGTGTGTGCCATATGCAAGATAAATCAGATTCCTGCTGAGGTGATATATAATGGATGAATTATGCACCTATATTTGGGGTGTCTAAACTGTTCACTGAATAACCTGTAAATGATGAGTAATCAGCTACATCACATATGGGATTTAGTGACATACCTCTGAGAGGGTTATGAAACTAGCGAGACAGAAAAGCTGATGAGACCCTGAAGCTGATGGCTTCTGTGAGCCAAAGTGGCCCATATCCATTAGACTTCATCCCAACTTGGATGGGATGTGATCACATACATCCCAGCTTGGAGAAAGTGGGTCACTGAGCAGCTATTTCTGGGAGTCCTGAGCCCCTGCTCTGTTCCCTGCACACGCTGGGTTGTCCATCTCGTATGCTTTCTTAGAACCCGTGCAAAGACAAGTCACTGAGTAAAGCCCAGTTTGTCTCAATTTTAATGAAGAGTTCAAGCTCAAGACCACTGCCATTGGTCAAGCAAAGTGAATATTGTCCTGTGAAAAGATCTAAAGTATGGGTGTTTTAAAATGTTCCCTTAAAGTTTCAGCTGAACTTCTAGTATTCTAGGATTTAATAAAAAGGAGTGTAACATTCACGCATTAGCTTCCTAGGGCTCTTGTAACAAATCGGGTAGTTTATAACAACAAAACTTCACGGTTGTCTGCCTCTTCTGAAGGCCAGAAATCTAAAATGAAGGTATTGGCAGGGCCATGTTCCCCCATAAGACTTTAGAGGAGGATTCTTTCTTGTTTTGTTCCTATCTTCTGTTGGTTATGGGCAATCCTTAGCATTCTTTGGCTTGTAGACGCATCCCTCTGACTTGCGTTTTCTTCTTCACGTGACTTCATTCTTCTGTGAGTGTGCTGCCTGTGTTCAAATTTCCATTTTCTTATAAGGACACACATCATTGTGTTAGGGCGAGCCTAATCTTTGTATGATCTCATCTTAACTTGAATTCATCTGCAAAGACTCTATTTGTAAATACGCTCCAATTCATAGGTTCCAGGGGTTAGGACTTGAGCATATCCTTTTAGGAGTACACAATTCAATTCATAATAGTTCATCATACAATGAACTTCAGTCACAACCCTTTTAACATTGTTTTATCCTTAATTGCTTGAAGTATTTATTCATTTAAAAATAAGTTTATTGAGCAGGGTACTTTTTTAGGTGCTTGTAACAAAGTAGCAAATAAAACAGACATGTGCCCTTACCTTCATGGAGCTTGGCTTCTAATAAGGGTGGACAGGAATTATATAAATAACTAGACAGAGAATTTGTTAGATAGTGATGTGTTAGAGAAAATAATAAAGCAAAGAAGAAAGACCAAGGAATGCCAGACAGAGCTTTCTATTTTATATAGAGTGATTGGAAAAAGTGCTGCCAATAAGACACTCTTTGAATGAGGTAAGAGATCATGAGAGTTGTGAGCAGAGGAATGACAAGATTTGAATTATATTTTAAACAGATCATGAGGCTTTTATAGGAATAGAGTACAGGAGGGCACAGAGACTATAATTATTAGAAGACAAGTACCCTATCCCACCCTACGGTGAAAGTGGGATGAGCGGGCAGAAAGATGGGAATTGAATATCTAAAAGATGATAAATTCTTCCCTGGTGGCTCATTGGTAAAGAGTCTGCCTGCAACACAAGAGACCTGGGTTCGATCCCTGGGTCAAGAAGATCCCCTGGAGAAGGGAATGGCAACCCACTCCAGGATTCTTGCCTGGAGAATTCCATAGACATAGGAGCCTGGCGGGCTAGAGTCCATGGGGTTGCAGAGTCGGACACAACTGAGCAACTAACATACACACACAACGGCTTTGAATAAACAAGGAATGGAGGTGATGAGAAGTGGTGGGATTCTGATTATGCTCAAAGGATTGAGCCCAAAAGGATTTCATGATGGAGAGAAGGGCTATAAGATTTTTGAGCTGATCAACTCAAAGTACAGAGCTGCCATTCACTCCAACTCTGTGATCCCATGGACTATACAGTCCATGGAATTCTCCAGGCCAGAATTCTGGAGTGGGGAGCTTTTCCCTTCTCCAGAGGATCTTCCCGAACCAGGGGTCGAACCCAGGTCCCCCGCATTGCAAGTGGATTCTTTACCAGCTGAGCCACCAGGGAACTTTTCAAGATGACAAGACAGTAGGAGCCAACTATGTGTAAGTATGTGTGTGTATGAGAAAGACCCTCCTCTCTGCAAAAGTTAAGAGCTTCATTCTACTCCCATTGAATGTGGGCTGAATTTAATGGTCCACTGCTAATAAGTAGAGCATCGAAAGGGAAAAGCTAGTAACTACACAGTGGAGAAATCTAGCAGGTATTGCCTTAACTAAATGATCAAAGTTAGAATCCCAGGGATGGGGGAGCCTGGTGGGCTGACGTCTATGGGGTCGCACAGAGTTGGACACGACTGAAGCGACTTAGCAGCAGCAGCAGCAGCAACATCCCCAGTAATAAGACATGCTGACATCATTTCCTCTTTGTTATGCTATTATGATAAGGCTTCAGGAACTAAGGGGAAGTGAAAGAAGTAGAGGTATTTTCTAATTTAAAAGATTCTGTGACTTCTATGAAGACTGTATGCATAGGCTTGTTTTTAAGGTTGAGAATCAGAGACATCGTTTTATCCAAAGTCAGTTTTAAGATATAGGCATTTGGGGATACCAGAGCTCAAAGAAGATAGGAACACAAATAATAAAACCTTTCCCTAATTTACTCAACCTTCACTGAAACTCTTCTGGTTCTAGTGGTCATAATATCTAAGAGATTTCAGTGGCCTTTGTGCCTGCGTGTAGTTTTAAGATGGTATGTTAATATATGCATATATATGTTAACCTAGATGGAAGGTTTTTTGTGGGTTGTTTTTTTTTTTTGAGTTTAGTGGAAACTGTTGATTCAAGATGATACATAAAGGTCATTTTCAAAGACCTTTGGTAACTAAAAAATAATACAGATCTAAACTAAAAAAGATGCAGATCTAGGACATATGACTTGGTTTATTTTACAAAAATTCTGCCTTGGTGTTTCCATTGTAGGAGCTTGCGGTTGCTCTGCTAGAAGAGAAGGCCTTGCTCAAAATCAAGCAAAGTTCACACTGATAAAAATAAGGCAACTACTCATAGATCAAAACATGTCCGTTAATGGCCTGGATGTTATGCTGATTTTTAAGGCCAGAGAGTCTACTGAGTCTTACACATTTGACAGTTCTTGTGTCTTATTTATTTTGGTTGGCATATGGATTATAGTGCCCTTTCAATATGTGTTACTTTGAACGATGAATTAACATAATGGCCTAGATTGTACAGCCTTTCATTTTCAAGCCCATTTTACAGATTTAGAAACCAAGGGGTGCTGACAAAAAAGCCAATGGTGATTGCAATTGTGCGATCAGAAAGGGTTCACAGGACATTGCTCAACATTCACTCACTGCTTAGGTGAATGAAGAAAACAAAAGTTGTAAAGCAGGAAAGGACAGATGGGGGGAGAGACATGTCAGAGGTTTACTTAAAGTTTCTTTTTTATCCCATGTGCTAAGTGCTTGCTTATGAGAGAGCTTTTATGTCCACCCCCTTTAACAATATGCATTATGACATCTTATGTTGCTCCCCGATTTTCCCCTGTACAAATAATCTCATATCATGATAGATAATCGGGAAGAACACTCTGAGAGATCATCATGTATTAATCACTTCAGTTGTTTTAATGTAGGTAAAATGGAAGTTAGTCTTTGAATGTATTGCTAGAATCTCTGACGCCCCCAGTGACCCTGGATGGGTGGTGAGGAACCCTGAGCATTGCCAATCCTTCATGGGCCACGTAATCATTTTTATCTTGCTTCACAAGAATGAAGTCTTCTAAGTTCATTAGAGGAGAATTTTTGCATTCAACCAGAATGAACTCAGTTTACAATTGTTGCTTGGTAATTAACCCATGCACATTTTCCTCTTTTACCCTAAAATATATTCTACTAGGTAATAAAAGGTAGTTTTTCTCCTTCAGGCATCACATCTCTATAACCTGCCTCTCGGCCTTAGAGAAGGCACTGTAAATGGAAGAGGGAGTCTCCTCATTTAATTTGATACATCAGGTCATCATCAAAATATTTATTTCCTGATCTTCCCACACAGCAGGTGACTAAAGGTTAATAAGAACACAAGTGGAAAATAATTAAGGATGAAAATATATATAATAAAATGCAAAACAAATCAGAATAAATAAAGTTTAGTGTGACTGTTAGGTTAAAATGTCTTGATGCTCACTCCAATTATAAAATGTTGTGGGTTTTTATTTTCTTTTCTCTTTTGAAGGACAGAAGAAGCCTGATACATCCAGTGAAACTATTCATTATGGACATATCTAGGAAATAATTCAAAGAAAAAAATAATGAAAACAGTAACCAATTTTCTTAAAAATTAGGTTCCATTGCCCTATGGGCAATATAATAGGCAGATAATATTTTGCTGCCATTTGCATTTTATTTCTCTTTTTAAATTATTTCTTAGATTTATTATTATTTTTTTAAATTTAGAACTATGTCATCTGTAATTTTAGGAAATCAAATGCAAAATGGCCAAAATAGAAACTTACTTCTTTTTTGTATGAAGTAAGTCTGGAGAGAGGTAACCCAGAATGTGTGGGGCAGCTTCAGGAAATACTTGGGGATCCAGACTCCTGTGTGCTTTCACCATGAACTTCAGCTTGCAGCTTCTGCTTTCTAGGTCTCAGTTTGTCTGATGACATTCCAGCTTTCTGAAGTACGCTGCATTCCAGCAGAAAAGAGGAAGGCAGGGAGTCAGAGAAGGGCAGATTCCTCACTTAAGAAAACTTCCTGGAAGTGAAAAACAACATTTTCAATGAGTTCTGTAAGTCAAAATATATTCATCTCTAAGAGGGGCCTGAGTCTTTTTATGTTTTAGCTGTGGTGCAGCTAAAAATCAGACATTGCTGTTATCAAGGAGGAAAGGGAGAAGATAATGAAGACAGTTTATGCTCTCTGACATGCTGAGGGTATTAGTGTGACCAAGAAGACATTCTATGGTAAGAAAAATGTATTTATGTAGAGTTTGTAAATTGCTGAAAGACAAAGTTTAGGTGACTGTATAAATGCTGCAGTCTATGAGGGTAAGATATACAAAATTTATAAGATAGTAGGCACTGGTACTGATTTTATCTAAAACTATGAAATCAAATCAGTATCTACCCATGTTCAGGTAGGCTAAAAATTCAAGAACCCTGATAAAAGTATCAGCTCCCTTAATTTTTCTGTGAATTATAATCTTCTGGAATAGTTTTCCCACATGTCAACCTTAGATGCTGAAAATCTTGAAAAATAATTAAATGTTAGATGAAATTCAGTTTGAAGGTGTATCTCACCTGAGAACAAAATCATTCTAATTTTAAACTCTTCTTAGAAGGGAACAATAAAGAAGTGTCATCCATAAAAGAATGTGTCTTTTGTTTCTTTTGTGAAGTTTCTTGGACATCAAACAAGCTTTTCTGAGCATTCTGAAAAATTGAGTGTAGATTAATAAAAACATATGAGTTAAATTGCCCTCAAAGTACAGAGGCTTAAAAAAGAAATAAAACTGAGCAAAAGAGATGTGACATTGGTCTTATGCCAAGCTGATTTTTACATGTTCCCTATG
The DNA here is from genome assembly GCF_019320065.1 of Cervus canadensis. Taxonomy (NCBI): domain Eukaryota; kingdom Metazoa; phylum Chordata; class Mammalia; order Artiodactyla; family Cervidae; genus Cervus; species Cervus canadensis. Next base: position 49,942,268 of record NC_057388.1, read on the forward strand.
GGAAGTATGTTGCTTTGCTTCATCTACTCCCTCATGCTTGCACTCATATCAAACATTTATGGAGCACCTTTGATTAGCTGGGCTCTTTTCTAGAAGCTGGGGACTGCAGCTGGGGAGACTTGGGATTTAATATAATCCAGCAGGAGGACAGAGCCTAAATAAGTAATTAACTGCAGTTGTAATTAATTACAAAAGAGACATGTAGGGTGTAAAGAGAGCATATGAAACTATATAACAATGTAAAAAATTTAGGAAAGGAAAAAAACTGATTAGGAGCAGCATGAAGTTGATGAAAAGAGTATATTTACAATCATAAGCTTATTGTAGACTTTATGGTTAAGCTGAAGAAACTGTATGAAAAGTGAAAATAATAAACTAATGACATTTGCAGGAGTGAAAAAACTTACATCTGGTTTCCCCAATCAGTTGCATCAATCAAGATATCTTTATGTCTAATTTATAAGGGGACTATTTGGAAAGCAGAAAGACCACAGAGGAATAATCTCCTAAAATCCCATTCCCCCTCCTTGATTGATAATGCTATAAACAGTTTGTTGTAACAAACTAACTTTGCAGCATAGTTCAAATCATATATTTTTTTCCCTCTTTTTAAGACTCAAATGTAAGCTTTCAAGGAAGATTACAGACAATATTTTACTTTGGTAATCAAAGCAATACTGATATATTGCAACTTTGACAGTTGATCAGGCATCAATCAAAGTTATTATACATACTCAGTTTGTAGGTGGAATTACAGTGATGGCCATTAAGGAGACAGGGTATGGTGAAGGAAGGGCTTTATAGTGTTTCATGGCCTACTAAGTTACCAGAGACAAAGGCTGAGATAATATTCGCTTTATCGTTACAATAACTCATCAAAAATGTAACATCTTGTTACATTTGATCTCAGACTATTTAAAAAGTAAACAGGATTAAAACTCTGTTACAAAATGAATTTTCCTTCTTTTGTATTAAATACAATCTATTTTTCTTTGTTTCTCTCTCATTCTCCACATTCATCATTATTACTAGATCCTACTGTGGAAATACATCATGGTAATACATCAAGTGTTACGATAAGAATGTATCTGGAATGACTTGCCAACATGTGCTTTAGAGACTGGTAACATAGAAGTCAATTGTAATAATTGATGCTGCCCTATTTGACACAAATAAAAGGTTCATGTAATGACACAGTGGGAAAACAGAAAGGAGTTTGACTCATGGACATGAAACAATAGCTGGAGAGGAAACGAAAGAATCCTGAGTTGTGGAAGGAACTAAACAATTGATTCAAGGTCAGAGAAGATGCAGTCTGTAAAGCTAATCTTAGACTATGGAAGTCATGGGGATGGGGGTGGGAAGGAGAGTGTTACAGATACAAGACAGCATCCATGTAGGTCCGTAGATATCAGCTACAAATTCCAAGAGCATATTCACATAGACCATGATGTGTGCAGATATGCCCTCCATAATCTTTCCTGGTATCTTCAAACCCATCAGTTATTAATGCCAGAGGCAGCTCCCTGCTTTGAGATTTCCAGAGAGGCGGGAAGGGAATGCAACAAAACAAGTAGAGCAGATAGTCAGAATTTCAAATGCATCACATACCGTTTTCCCAGTGTAGATTCTAGTGATAAACCCAAGGTTGACTTTACGTTGTCCATCTGTCTTATATCTAAGACATAAACTCTCCTTCATCAGTAAAACTTGGTAATGGGCAGTGGATTTTACTGGAGGACACTAGAGAACATAAGTTAGAATCCTTATCAAAAGCCTAGTGATAAGAAGTACGGTTGTGAAAAATTGAAGAATTCAGTCTGGCTCATTGGTATTTTTCCAGTCAGAGGTCTGTGTGCTAGAACATCATTATTTGGCTCTTGGTGAATATGGCTTTTAAAATACCACAAGTCAACATTTAAGGACATGACTAATAGTCAAGAAGAATTTGTGGCTTCTGCTGAAGGAGTAACTTTCAAAACTGTATGAAAGGAAAACTCCCATTTTCAGATGCTCAGAATGCTCCACTGCAAGTGAAATTGATTGTATTTATTTTATGGACAATGGGAAATTTAAAGCTCATTACATTCCTCTATTTGCATTGGCTTCCGGGAAGCTCACTGCCAAATTTGTCATCCACCTCCAGCAGATGCAGAGGCCAGAAGTCCGTTTCTTCGTACTAGTCTAGCCTATAGCTTTGCTGATATCATTATTTTCCCTTTGCTCCAGTTTCCTCTCCTATTAAAAAAAAAAAAAATACCTTTTGTATTGAGCTTTTGTAGACTACTCCAATGCTATTATTGACCCAAATGAAATATAAACAAATGCATGATTAAAAAGATATAAACTTCTCTATAAAGAGTAAGTTCAGTAAATCTCAAAGATTAGTTTACATTTTAAGGTCCATTGGAAGGAAAAGATTATTGTCTATCTCATTTAGTATGTTGAATGTTTTCTTTCATTTATAAATGACGTAATAGGAAATTATACCTATGTGTACAGGTCCACAACATCTTATCCCAATTCTAAAATAAAATACACTCAGGAAACATTTTCTTTTCTATTTTGCAGTGAGTTTGTTACAAAACATGACCCAAATCAACTTAAAACTAAAGCTCTTAATTTATCCTAGGCAGTGTGTACACACACTCTTTAGTTTCCCTGAGTAATAGAGTGTGTTTCACTGAAGGACGCTGTTTCAGGCCTGTGCTATGGCACGTGTGGGTGATGCACACTATTTCTTTATAAAATCAGAAAAATTATAACTTGTAATATACAAGTTATTTTGCATAAGGGATTGTGGGTTTGTATACAAATAGAATATCACCTGTGAAGTTTCTGAAGACTACTGTTGTCACATGCAGAGAGCAATTTGAGGAGGGAGTTACCCTCCTCCTTGTTTTTCTCCCCTTATTTTTAAGTCATGATAATTTTTAAGCAAAAGAGAGCCCAGAAACTTTTTTCAACATTCAAGGGATATTGTTCTTGTCTAGTTCTATGGCTTTAAAGACCACTTACCTTTCAGTATCCATAAAAACACCATACTTAACTTCCCACTGGGAAGACATGCTCCATTGCGTCTGTTTTGCTCATGAGATACCTGGTCCATGCAGACCAATCAGTCCAGTCAAATGTAGACCAGAAAGAAATAGCAATACAATCATAAGCCATAAATCAGTTGTCCTGTAGTGATTAATTGCTGAACTTCTACCAGTGGTGCTAACAATTTTCTAAGAAATGCTGTTAATATATAAGGAAACTGAAAGAGACATAATCCTACAGCCATGCCACGCAATGTGTGCACTCATTGTGTCCGACTCTTTGTGACCCCATGAACTGTAGCCCAGCAGGCTCCTCTGTCCGTGAGATTTCCCACGCAAGAATACTGGAGTGGGCTGCCCTTCCTTTCTCCAGGGGATCTTCCTGACCCAGGGATCGAGCCCACATCTCTTGTGCCTCCTGCATTGGCAGCTGGATTCCTTTACCACTGCCCCACCTGAGAAGCCCATGTATTAACACAAGCTACTAAATTAGGAAAGGATCATTTTTAAGAAATGGGGAGGGGTGCCACATTCAAACTTCTACATGTAGGTGGAGTGTGAGAATACTTGCTTTTCATAATGGAAATACAACTTTTATTTAAAGAAACTTTTAAAAGTTTAAGCAATCATATGCGCTAGGCATTGTGCACAACACTTTACCTTTATTATTTCATTTAACCCTTACAGCATGCTTGAGTTAGATACCATTATTTGTGTTCCAATAGACTTGGGAAGGTCATTCAGTTAATAAACTGAAGAGACTCTTGAGTTTGTCAGAGTGCTTCTCCCAGGATCATTATGCTCTGCTAAATTTATTTACCTTTGCTATCTTTTGATGAAGGACTGGGAAGCACAGACAGGATAAGGAAAAGGTGGTGTAATTACGGCCATACAACTGGCTGTTGTTCAGTCTTTGATAAAAGTGTACCAGAAATGGCATAGGTTCCTGACTCCTTAATGAAATATTTTGCTATTATCTATCTAAAATGATGGTGGAGTATGGAGTATGTTGTGGAGAAGAAAATTTATTTTGAAAGAAGAGAAACAAATAGTTAATTGTTAACAAGTGTATTGGATCAGTGAGTAGTTGGGATACACTGGGAAAAAGTATAGCTCATGTGATTTTACATATGTGTCACAAGCTTTAGCCTATTATAGATAGAGTACACTATTACATGGGCTGCAAATCCCTATTCCTACAGCCTCTTTACTGTGAGCCTGGAAAGTTAAGTGCTTGATTTCAAGTCTTCCTTGCAGCTAGAGGTATACATGGGACCCAGTTCTGGCTGATGAGTGTTAAGTGGAAGTCTGTTGGAGAAGACATCTTAAGTAAGGCACAAGCTTCCTAAGGAGAGGTCCTTCACCCTCCTGACTTCTGTTTCACTTGAACTTGGATGTAGTTTCTGAATGTGTAGTAATTTGTTGTAATCGAAAAAATCACAGAAATGCTCACCAGCCACCTCTTCTCCATAAATTCCTCATGGTTTAAACTTTTGGTCAATTATTCGGTTTCTTCTAACCCAGTCTACTCCTAATTGATGCAGGTGCCATTTTATCTTTCCTGTTTCCCAATATGCCTGGGTTTAGTTTCAGGAGTGCATGATCATAAAGGTTATATGGCAGTTCCCAGTCCCCCATGAACTCTGGATAGCTCCTGTGTTTCTGTTTAAGACACAATAGGTGATTCCTCTTTCCCCAGACATGCCAGAACCATCCCCTCCTGTGTGCCTTTGGGTAATGCTGTTGCTTCTGCTGGAAACTTTCAGGGTCATTCTGAACTGTTGTCCCCGTTGTGAAGTCTTTTCTGATTCTCTCAGGCTCAGTACTCTGTGCATATCCTCCCATATATCCCCTTAACAATCTTTTCTTGTCTTTACTATAATGCTGACTCTTTGTTTGGTAATCACATATTTACTTTCGTGTGGTTACCATTAATCTGCGAGCTATTAGAGGTCAGGATTCATGTCATACATGTCAGACACACAACAGGTGCTCGGTAAATATTTTGTTGTTCATTAATTTTTTCCTCCTTTGATTCCCCCTGAAACTTTATTCTTACTTCTTTCTGGCACATGTCATTAACTTTTCTTACTTTTTAACTCAGTGAGTGGGCTACTTGTAGGCAAGGATTCTGCCTTACTTATCTTTGCATCTTGAACGTATTTTTAAGCTAAATTCATATTTGATGAATTGAATTGGGCTGTTAATAGTTAATACATTAAGCATATCTCAATTATCATGTTAATTGCTACTTCCCCTGGGGGTGGGGAGAGAAATGAGGGATGAACTGTAAGTATCCAGTTCACTGAAGGGGTTTTTAAAAATCTCTCATATTTAAGTTAAAAGTGAAAAATTAATTTGCTTTAGAAAGAAACCCATATCCCACACTCCCTGATTCAGAAGTGTTTGAAGGGTGTAAAAGAAGAATCTGTTTTCAAGAACTTTCCAGTTTCCCCTCTCTAGTAGTCAATCCAATTCAAGTGCAATTTAATAAGTTAATTGCAATATGTGATTGACAGAGGCAGGGGACAATGTCTGATGTGAGGACTTCTCTATAAAAAAATTATGATAATAACTAAGGATCCTATTATTTCATTAAGAACTCTATGTCTTGGCTGATGCACAGCAAGACTTTCTCAAAAATCTACCTTAGAAGTGATTGATATCAAGCCTGTATTTGTCCATTATGTCACCAAACCAGAAATGGAAAAAATGTTGATCAAGATCATTTTGAACCTTAACTCTTGTGAGCCTAAATGTCTAAAATGGGAAAGAGTATTACGTGATAATTTGGTTGAAGCTGTCTTTTATCTTGCCAGATTTACTTAGGAACTGAAGCATAAGAAGGTAATAAGCAACCATGAAATTACCTAGATTAAAAAAAAAAAAAAGAAAAAAAAACTTGTAAAAAAAAGTTTCCGTGATAAATAAGCAGAAAAAGGGCAAGGGAGTGGAGGAAACGTTTCATTATGTAACAGAAATGAATTTAGAATGTTAAAAATTTAAGAAAACTCATAAATATGATTTTTTTTAAAAAGTTGTCTTTCTGGAGACCAAGAGGCTTTAGTTTTAGGTATTTTGTTTCTGAATCAGAAATTGCAATGAAGCTGTGCATGAAGAATGCACTTATGTCTTTTTTTTCAAATTTCAGATAATAATTTGATATTTATACCATTAAATGTTCTTATTTTTAAAAATCAAATTTATAGTATTTCAATATTTGGTTGCCTTAAAGCAATATTCCTAAAGTGATTTTTCATGTGTACTAATTTTCAACAAAATGTTAAATGGTGGAATGCTTCTTAAATTTTAACATTTTATATAGAGTTAAAGAAAACATTTTATTGAATGTGAAACAATGGAGGAATATAAAAAGATTTTCAACATAGTATTTTGTATTAAAAATAAAGGGAAAAAATCATATAGAATGGTACTTAAATGCAAAAATGAAGTTATATCAAAAAACTTTCCCTCCCTCCCAAGTAGATATATCTCATGCTTCATTTTGCAGCAGGATAGTTGTTCATCTAACCTAAACATTTACAGTAACTGATTTATTCACCATTGAAAATCAAATCCATTGCAGCTCAGATAATTTCTCTGCATTAGGAAAATGAATAAATTAAAAAGTCTGCTTCAGCAATTTAGTCCTCAGCAATTTAGAGATTCTGCAAGCTT